>NC_073693.1:323196716-323244284 GCF_029784155.1 Uranotaenia lowii
CAATTTTTGTCATTTTTGTCATTTTTGTCATTTTTGTCATTTTTGTCATTTTTTGTCATTTTTGTCATTTTTTCATTTGTCATTTTTGTCATTTTTGTCATTTTTGTCATTTTTGTCATTTTTGTCATTTTTGTCATTTTTGTCATTTTTGTCATTTTTGTCATTTTTTGTCATTTTTTGTCATTTTTGTCATTTTTGTCATTTTTGTCATTTTTGTCATTTTTGTCATTTTTGTCATTTTTGTCATTTTTGTCATTTTTGTCATTTTTGTCATTTTTTGTCATTTTTGTCATTTTTGTCATTTTTGTCATTTTTGTCATTTTGTCATTTTTGTCATTTCTTGTCATTTTTGTCATTTTTGTCATTTTTGTCATTTTTGTCATTTTTGTCATTTTTGTCATTTTTTGTCATTTTTGTCATTTTTGTCATTTTTGTCATTTTTGTCATTTTTGTCATTTTTGTCATTTTTGTCATTTTTGTCATTTTTGTCATTTTTGTCATTTTTGTCATTTTGTCATTTTTTGTCATTTTTGTCATTTTTGTCATTTTTGTCATTTTTGTCATTTTTGTCATTTTTGTCATTTTTTGTCATTTTTGTCATTTTTGTCATTTTGTCATT
The DNA here is from genome assembly GCF_029784155.1 of Uranotaenia lowii. NCBI lineage: Eukaryota > Metazoa > Arthropoda > Insecta > Diptera > Culicidae > Uranotaenia > Uranotaenia lowii. The sequence continues at coordinate 323,197,336 of NC_073693.1, forward strand.
TTTGTCATTTTTGTCATTTTTGTCATTTTTGTCATTTTTGTCAATTTTGTCATTTTGTCATTTTTGTCATTTTTGTCATTTTTGTCATTTTTGTCATTTTTGTCATTTTTGTCATTTTTGTCATTTTTGTCATTTTTGTCATTTTTGTCATTTTTGTCATTTTTGTCATTTTTGTCATTTTTGTCATTTTTGTCATTTTTGTCATTTTTGTCATTTTGTCATTTTTGTCATTTTTGTCATTTTTGTCATTTTTGTCATTTTTGTCATTTTTGTCATTTTTGTCATTTTTGTCATTTTTGTCATTTTTGTCATTTTTGTCATTTTTGTCATTTTTGTCATTTTTGTCATTTTTGTCATTTTTGTCATTTTTGTCATTTTTGTCATTTTTGTCATTTTTGTCATTTTTGTCATTTTGTCATTTTTTGTCATTTTTGTCATTTTGTCATTTTTTGTCATTTTTGTCATTTTGTCATTTTTTGTCATTTTTGTCATTTTTGTCATTTTTGTCATTTTTGTCATTTTTGTCATTTTTGTCATTTTTGTCATTTTTTGTCATTTTTGTCATTTTTGTCATTTTTGTCATTTTTGTCATTTTTGTCATTTTTGTCATTTTTGTCATTTTTGTCATTTTTGTCATTTTTGTCATTTTTGTCATTTTGTCATTTTTGTCATTTTTGTCATTTTTGTCATTTTTGTCATTTTTGTCATTTTTGTCATTTTTGTCATTTTTGTCATTTTTGTCATTTTTGTCATTTTTTGTCATTTTTGTCATTTTTGTCATTTTTGTCATTTTTGTCATTTTTGTCATTTTTGTCATTTTGTCATTTTTGTCATTTTGTCATTTTTGTCATTTTTGTCATTTTTGTCATTTTTTGTCATTTTTGTCATTTTTGTCATTTTTGTCATTTTTGTCATTTTTGTCATTTTGTCATTTTTGTCATTTTTGTCATTTTTTGTCATTTTGTCATTTTTGTCATTTTTGTCATTTTTGTCATTTTTTGTCATTTTTGTCATTTTTGTCATTTTTGTCATTTTTGTCATTTTTGTCATTTTTGTCATTTTTGTCATTTTTGTCATTTTTTGTCATTTTTGTCATTTTTGTCATTTTTGTCATTTTTGTCATTTTTGTCATTTTTGTCATTTTTGTCATTTTTGTCATTTTTGTCATTTTTGTCATTTTTGTCATTTTTGTCATTTTTGTCATTTTTGTCATTTTTGTCATTTTTGTCATTTTTGTCATTTTTGTCATTTTTGTCATTTTTGTCATTTTGTCATTTTTGTCATTTTTGTCATTTTTGTCATTTTTGTCATTTTTGTCATTTTTGTCATTTTTGTCATTTTTGTCATTTTTGTCATTTTTGTCATTTTTGTCATTTTTGTCATTTTTTGTCATTTTTGTCATTTTTGTCATTTTTGTCATTTTTGTCATTTTTGTCATTTTTGTCATTTTTGTCATTTTTGTCATTTTTGTCATTTTTGTCATTTTTGTCATTTTTGTCATTTTTGTCATTTTTGTCATTTTTGTCATTTTTGTCATTTTTGTCATTTTTGTCATTTTTGTCATTTTTGTCATTTTTGTCATTTTTGTCATTTTTGTCATTTTTGTCATTTTTGTCATTTTTGTCATTTTTGTCATTTTTGTCATTTTTGTCATTTTGTCATTTTTGTCATTTTTGTCATTTTTGTCATTTTTGTCATTTTTGTCATTTTTGTCATTTTTGTCATTTTTGTCATTTTTGTCATTTTTGTCATTTTTGTCATTTTTGTCATTTTTTGTCATTTTTGTCATTTTTGTCATTTTTGTCATTTTTGTCATTTTTGTCATTTTTGTCATTTTTGTCATTTTTGTCATTTTGTCATTTTTGTCATTTTTGTCATTTTTGTCATTTTTGTCATTTTGTCATTTTGTCATTTTTGTCATTTTTGTCATTTTTGTCATTTTTGTCATTTTTGTCATTTTTGTCATTTTTGTCATTTTCGTCATTTTTGTCATTTTGTCATTTTTGTCATTTTTGTCATTTTGTCATTTTTGTCATTTTTGTCATTTTTGTCATTTTTGTCATTTTTGTCATTTTTGTCATTTTTGTCATTTTTGTCATTTTTGTCATTTTTGTCATTTTGTCATTTTGTCATTTTTGTCATTTTTGTCATTTTTGTCATTTTTGTCTTTTTGTCATTTGTCATTTTTGTGTCATTTTTGTCATTTTTGTCATTTTTGTCATTTTTGTCATTTTGTCATTGTCATTTTTGTCATTTTTGTCATTTTTGTCATTTTGTCATTTTTGTCATTTTTGTCATTTTGTCATTTTTGTCATTTTTGTCATTTTTGTCATTTTTGTCATTTTCGTCATTTCTGTCATTTTTGTCATTTTTGTAAATTTTCTAGATTTTTGTTATTTTTTGTCCTTTTGCATATTTTTGTTATTTCGGTATTATTTGACAATTTAGTTATCTTTGTCGTTTTTGTTAATTTTGTAAAATATCTCAATTTAAAAAAAATATCATTGTATTCTCTATATTGAGAATAGTTTGAACATTTTTTTTTTTGAGCGAACCATGCTTAAGCCTAAACTTTTTCAACCAATGCTCGATTCGAGATAGCAGAAGAATCGTTGACGTTTTTTTTTTATTAGGAAAAATTGTTAACAAAAAGGTGAAAATTTTCGATGAATTTTAATTTTATCTGGCTATGGCTTTTTCTTCCAGAGATCTCGCAAAAAGCAAGTAGAATCAGTTTTTAGGTCTTCTTCTAGAGGTAAAAAAAATGAGAAAATATTAGAAATTAAAAAAATTATAACAACATTGAATTTCAAAATTTGGTGTTTTCCTTGCCAACAAATTTGATGGTTCTGTTTTGAATCAACTGAGTGATTGAGCTGTTTATTGTACTGATTAAATATTTGAAAAAATTATTTAGATTTTTATAGTTTTATTCATGTTTTATGAAAATTGCACTTCTGCAATGCCTGCTCTCTTACGTGAGAACTGGTTGAACGTTTTTCGTACATTTTTGTAATTTTTTTCCGCCTGTGTGCCTTGCAAGCACCTTCTAAAAAATAAAATTTTGTCCAATAATCATTCAAAAACAAAGGGCACGAAAGGCATTTGAGAAGATGAGATGGTGTGTATCATCCGCGTCCTCGTGTCGTTTTTACCTTTTCAGAGCAATATGTTCTTACGATTATAGCGTTGGGCGAAGGACTTTGCCCTTTGCCCTTTGCCCTTTTACAAAGTTGCCGAAAAAAAACTCTGTTTTTGCAAAACAAATATTCTGACTTTCTGAGATTTTACCCAAAAATTCTGTGATGGTTTTCCGTAATGTTATTTGATTAAATTCCATTAAAAACTCAAATTTTCGAAGGTGATGGAAAGTATTACTCTAAAGTCTAATATGTATTGTGGGCCTGCTTGGTTGAATAATTCTACTGAATCAAAGCAATCAAAAGATAAAAGATTCCCTTTAATACCCTTTTCTTTAATCATAATTAAAGGGAATCTTCCAATTGCTTTGATTCACCCACACTTTCACTTTTTCACTTCAGCAATGGTACCTAATCCAGTTTCTTACTGCCCAGAGAGGTGTAGAATTACCCTAAGGAATCGAGCCCTATACTTGGTTTTGATGGTCACTTTTTTTTTTTTTTATAATAACGGTCCAGGGGGGCACCGTGCATAACCAATCGTACCATATCGTACCGCGTCTACTTGAAACAAAAAATCCCATCGAATGTCAATATGTGGAAACTTCTAAAGAATTCGAATGTGCCGAATCGATTGTACGGAAATTTCTTGTGTTATTTTGACCGGAAACTGTAAACAAATGCACATACTTGTACGACACACTATTCAGGGACAGAAGTATCCAATATATGAAAAATCTCCGGTAAACATTCCGAAAGAAAAGGCTGAACTATTAAAAATTTTAACTATATGATATTTTCGAAGAATAAAAATAACGTCAGTTTTCCTAAAAGCTATTGATCTTCGTCTATAATTCTTTTTATTTTCAGATTATCCTTATCCTTATCCAAACTATTGTATAAAAAAAAAAACAAAACGAGTTTGGCTCCTTAAAACCTAAAGGTAGGAGCCGTTTCAAATAAAAAATTTACAAAAAAAAAATAACGTCAGATAGTTTAACCACTAAATCACACTTACATGAGACTTTGAACCAAATTCCTCTTAGTTTTTGGCTAGATGCCTCCTATCGTCGACATTGCGCGGCAGCAATTCGAGCATGAAAATTTTTGGTATCGACATTCTCGTTAATTTTCGAGCAGCGCTAAAAATCGAAATCGATTATCCAGTCAGGGTGGTCAGTGGTTTAATTTTGAAGTTTAAGTTCATCTATTCCAGCTGGATTAACAAACAAAATGATTGATTTTTAATTATTTGATACTGAAAACATCTAATTTTCTTTTTAATATTTTTATCCCAAAATTGTGCTGAGTACTTTTGCTAAAAAGGTGTGAATGAGACTTAAATGATGACCCAAATGTTTGCTTCGCTTCCTCAGCGTGTTGAATTGGAAAATAAGGAATCAAAACAGGAATCGCGAAATGTCGAAACCAGTGAGGCCAGGCAGTGCGTGAATCGAACTATTCGGCGGGAAAAGTCGTAGGACGAAAATAAACAATAACAAAACAACAATAAATTCGCGTAAGGTGTGAAGTTGTTATACGCAGAAGAACCAACTTTTGTAAAGATTCGTCCTGAAAGTACGAGTTAGGCTAAAAGTGCAACTTAATATAATAGTACGGAAGTGAAGTGAGGTCGCTTGAGCAAAAGCCGGAGTATTATTAGTGTTCTAAGTGCGGTTTGAGTAATTTGGAACCTCTTAATTTAGGGCAATATTGCGGATACGCGCTGGTTCAGAAGACACCGTATTAAGTACAAGCAGTTGAGCAGAGGTGAGAATTTCATTGAGAAATGTTAGAAGAAACGTTATTTATTTAGCATAACTAATATTAAAGGGGGCTAGCGGAAGGCAGCTAATTCGAATCGAGACAGCAAGAAGCGAACAGGAAAAGTTACTAAACGTGAGATAAAGAAACATTGAATTTTAGTATTCTTCATCAAAGTAATGTTTCTATCGTAGGTTTTTAAAACTCGCCGAACTTTGAACGAATAAAGGAGTGTAAAAAATTCAGAAACAACTTTTCTTTGTTACCCGTGAAACGCAAGTAAAAAAACTTACTACAGACCCCGTTCGTTTTTGGCAACATTCGATTTTGGCAACATTCGATTTTGGCAACATCCGATTTTGGCACATGTGCCAAAATCGAACGGTTTTTCGAAGCGACATTACCTTTTAGTTTTCTCTATAACAGGACCAATATAATCTAGAAAAACATCAAAAAAACGTTTTTGCGTTTAGAAATGGTGATAGAATACAACAACAAAAACAAAAGTTTTTTAAAAAATGTATAAAGTACTCAAAATTACAAAAAAGATGAAATTTTTAAAAAAAATCAAAAACAAATACAAACAAAAGACTAAAAATGTCAAAATCATCTTAAAAATGACAACGAAGGACAAAAAACAGCAAAAATGATAAAAAATAACAATGATTAGAAACAAAACAATAGTAGTGCAAAATGCATCAAAAACCTGAGAAAAAAAAACTATAAAAAAAACTAAAAATGGTCGGAAATTGACTTAAAATAACGTTGATGATAATAAAAATAGTTGTTTTGTAAAAATAAGAGAAAAAAGTTTCAGAAAATAAACCGTTCGATTTTGGCAACATTCGATTTTGGCAACACAAAATGTTCGGGCATGTTGCCAAAAACGAACGGGGTCTGTACTATGCTCACCATTTTCCAGTCAAAAGTATTTTAACTCTTGGTTTACCCCTAGAAAGTAGAAATGGTAGCGCTTTACAAAAAAAAAAAAAACATCAGTTTGAAAATTGATTTTAATTAACTGTTTAAAGTCATTAGTATTTATCCCACAACAGGTATCTTTAGCACAAAGCGACTTGTCAATCCTATTAGAACAAAATAAATAAATAAAAAAATGATGCAACATCATGTTTATTTAATGTGGCACATCAAACCTGGCCTACATGGCACTTGGCAGTCAACCTAAGGACATGACCGTGAGATCTTGATCCCACATATGCATGTAGGTGAGGAGGTATCATCGATCTAAAACGACGGCGATGATGATGATGAGGGGAGCATTATTTGCATTCTAGTATAACTGGCACCACCGCGAATCGAATGGGTAAGAACTATTTCAGTGACAGCAGCAGCACTAAATGGACAGCTTGAATCTATGAAGAAGTTGCTAGTTGCACGTGTGGCGGTCCCTCGCACATATGTTCCCCTGAATGTCGCTGCACCGGATGAAGCTAAGTGCTTGCATATTTTGTGCAGCAGTTCATTCTGAGCCCTGCAGCCAGAAGCTGACACAGAACATCAGCCCGGTAATGCGACATTATGGAGGTACTTATATCTTTTATTGGCCTTCACAAGTAGGGCTATGGGGCTAGAATTTATGAATCAATAAGAGAATAAAACTGATCGGATGCAGCCCCTGAGGATGGGGTCGTCATGTTCAAGATATCTTAAGCAACTTGTATGATGGGTCTTTTGCATTACGGATCACTTACTGTGCGGAAAAGATCAAACGACTCTGGAGGGTGTTGCCCGCTAATGGAACGCGTATGTTCCTCTGATACTGAAATATTGTATTTAATTGTAGCCGTTAAACTTCAGCAGGACTTATCATGAAAAAATATTCTGAAATCCGGTACTGACCACATAGTCGAATGAGTAGAACATCATCTTTAATCTTTAAGCAGTGTCATAAGACAGGTCCATGACGACGTATCATCAAGTATTCTGGACATACAACTTTATCAGCCTGGAGCAAATCTGACCACAGCCATCGCGAATTTTATCCACATCCTCTCGGAACGATCTCGCGATTGGCATGGATCACCCTGGCCTAGCCCTGCCTAATTCATTCCTTATACACATTAATGGTATAAAGGCAGGCACCCTTTGACATTTTAATAATGAACGTCGTTTTGTTTGGCGTTAACGCTAAGCCACGAGTCGTGTCGTGTGCTGATCTTACAGGTTAGAACAAACAATTATTCACCGGTAGGAACCTCAGCACCCGGTCAATTAGTTTGTGCACTTTGAGGCGGGCGTATTGTTTGTGGTGCTAAGCTCAAGCCTCAAAGCTACTTTCCGGCCACAATGAAGAACGAAAGATTGAGAGAGGTACCGTGTTTATTACTAGAAGTCGAGCTCCTCGAAACCTCACACTGGAGTTAAACTTAGCAGGAGTTACTCGCTACATGTGTGATTTGGGTTGTCGATTAAGAAAGACGAACGGGTAAGGCACCGATCGACGCTGACGATGATGAAGGCGATTTATATGCGAACCAAGTTCCCGGGACATCTTTTCTAATAATGGGTACTGGGCGCTCTAACCGATGTGTGTGTAAAATGCAAATGGGATGGTAATTTTATGTTGCCAATGAGTAGAAGTACCCACCTGTAAGTTGCAGTCGAGAACAGCGATTGGACATGGTATAACTTGTATCATGGAACCGGCAAATATTAAATTAATTCACAGTGTTTGATTTTATTAACGGAGAAAAAAGTCCAAACAATGGTCCGTCTTTAGAGTATAACTGTCTCAAGTCGAAATTGGGAAAGTGTTGCTCAATTAAACACAGAACACCCTGGATATGAGGGAAAAAAACATTTCTAAGAAGTCGAAACACGATTGTTCAACAACGCGTTAGCTTTATCTGGATAATTCAGATAATATATGAAAAAAATGTACCATAAATCTAGAATTTTACCTTATGAACACTAACAGAAATTTTAAAACAGTTGTTTTAAAACAACACTTATCAAAATCCAAATATCTCGAAAACGCGTGGATATTTTAGATTCATGTATTCATAAAAAAATATTCTAGAGATTAAAAGAAATTAGCCTATGGTATTTTTATTACGATATTCTAATGTATGTTTGAGATATCGAACACAGTATGCGGAAAAAATGCGAAAATCAAATTTATTTATTTTTTTGAAAAAAAAAGTAGTTTTTAGAAAATCGCTTTTATTTCTTCAGACTTGCAAATTCCAACAAATTTTTCAATCTCAATCAATGACAAACACCTAACTGCATCCAATTAACAAGGTTTTGAAGAAATTAGAAAAACCGTATTGAAATGAGCTCAGAATTTGAAAAATTATTTTTCAACTTCTATGGGCCATAACTTTTATAATACTCAAAATAACGACTTCAAATTTGTTGAGTTTTGTTATTCGCTTTAAAATGTTATTATTCCACTGTAATTCTCATTTTAGAAAAAGTCATGCATTAAAGGGTTGAAACAAATAACAAGAAAAAAAGTTATGATGTAATAACACAGAACGTCTTTTGCAAAAAGCTAGGAGGGGGAAAAAGTTAATAAAAAAGTTTTAACAACAGTGGAGGAATATTTTGAATACCTGTAAACATAGAATAATTTAAAATGAAATAACAAAAAATTAGAATGTAAGAAAGTATACATTGACCAAAACAAATTCCCAAGTAAAAGAGCAATATTTGCAGTTTTTTAATCAAATGTATCAAATGGTTCTGAGTAAAACGTCAAGAAAGTTCGTGAATATTAGCATTAAAATTTCCGGAAATATGGAAAAGCGCAATATTGAAACCTCTTTTGATTTTTTTTAATGGTGCCCTGAATTCAAGAATTGGTCAAACTCAATTTGTGGTCTTTTTTTTAATTCCTCTCATCCATGATTTTTACAGAATTTCTAGGTTACGTTTACATGAGTAAATTTTAACATTAAGATTTGTATGGGAAAGTTGTATATTTTGGTCGCAAAATCAACATCATTTTTTGTACCTCATGAAGAAACGAGCATGCTTCAGTGGGCCTAAATGAATAGAAAATGTATTTTTACTATAATCCGGGATGCTGACAAGACCTGGCTGTGTACATATCATTATCAATGTAGGATATATTTATTCATTGGAAAACAGTCAATTCATTAGAAATCACTACTGGTGCCTAGCGAGGTATTGCTTGAAAAGTAATCAACCCAAGTAACCAAAAGTCCCCTAAAACAGGTACAAAAACGCTTACTCATCCCCATCATTGATATGAAGTACGTTCTATGCAGCTCAAAATTTAAGTTCTTATTGATACTTTCAAGTTTCAAAACAAGTCTTAATGTTCTTCTATTCAGCTTCTAGCGGCCTTTTAATTCGCCTTCCAAAAAATCGCAAAATAAACAAAAAATCTCTCTCTATCTCTACTGCGCCCTTAGCTTTTGTTCATATCACCTCCTCTTGATTATTTACTATGTTCTGTAAATGTTGCCGCCATGATGCCAGGCGCCGGATTCCAAACTCAACAAATTGCTCAATTGCTTCTATCCTACATTTCCTTTCGAGGATCGAACCCCGACCTTCGTGGAGAGAATCGTGCACGCTACCACAAAACCACAACTAGATGTTGTTTCAACTGAAACTAAATCTCGAAGTGATGATTTGATTTTTAAAGCACTTCAATGCACTTTTTGTGACTTAGAAAATCCCGTTTAGAGCACTTTTGTGCCCTTTATGTGACTTACGAAATCCCGTTTTAAGCACTTATGTGCTCTTTATGTGACTTAAGTCCCGTATAACGTACTTAAGTCCCGTACTTAAGTCCCGTTACAACGTACATATTGATCACTTTTGCAACTTTCAAGTTAATTAATGGGTACATAAAGTTCCCTAAAGGGAACGAGTTACCCAAGAACTGCCATCGGCTTTTGATAGATTAAAATATCGATAACGGAACTTCTAAGTGCTTTTAATGTAACTTCTTTCAAGAAGGTTGATAACGTTCGTTAAACACTTTCTAACGCACCATTCAAGATACTTATAGGTGTTTTAAAGAACCTGTTTGGGAATTTTATGCGACATGAAAAAAATGTCTGTATTTTTTTTCGGATTTAAATTATTTATGTTGAGACTTTAGACATTCGATTTGTTTTAGAATCAAAATTTTTGTTAATATTTTTAAGGTAAATATACTAAAAGTCCTTTAAACGAAGTTATGTACAATCTATTAACCAACCCATGCAATCATCTTGAATGACATTATAGTGGTATTAAGCTTATAAGTTTGAATACGTTTTATAACAGTAGCAATGAACTATTTCTGGGTTGGTCTAGAGCAGTGGTTTCCAAATTGGTCCATACCACCCCTTTAGGGGCGTCGAGTTCAATTTTGGAATTTGGGGGCGATGGAAGGGCTCAGAGAGCGGTGAAGTCGTGTTTCGCGTTTTTACAAATCACGAAACAACGTAGATTTCAAATGACAACGAGCATCGAACGATGCAAAACATTGAAATTACGTTCAGAATTAAACATAAGGTTCAAACTTAAATATTTATAATTTCACAGTGCTGCAGCAAATTTTTATTCCAGTATCTCAGTTTGTATTCCTAAAAATGTATCTGAAAGATATTTTTTAAATTGTCTCTGATTTTTTTATAAACTCTATACATGTTGATCTTGTTTTGTAAGATTATTTTGGGTTATACTAAAAAACTTAATTATAGATGGCAATGCTTGATATTTTTAAAATGTATTGTTTTGAAAAAACTGCTAAACAGAAAAAAATCTGTGTAAAAAGACTTCATCTGTGATTTAGTGGTAGATTTTTCAGAAAAAAATGAAAAAAATTTTTTCACGTAAAAGAATTTTTATTTCGAATTTTTATTCTGATTCAAAAATTCATTGACGGAAACCAGTTATTAGGATCTTATTTGAACTTTGAGGCCCGTGAATGCTGCATAAATTTTAACAGAACACAACTTCAGATATCAAGAAACAACACTATTTTCACGTTTTTTCATCGGTTTGACAATAATTAATTCAATAACGCAAAATAATGGTGAATGTATAATTTTGTTTACAAAAACTAAAGACGAATGATTTGATATCAAAACAAACTAATCAATCAGTTTAAGTAAATGTCCAGCAAATTTTACATAGAATTAAGTGTTTAATAGAGATTGGAGCAATAGGAAGCCCTTGGAGCCTAAAGGGTATAATTGCATAAAACCTAACTTTGAGAAAACCTGCTTTTTAGTTGTTATGATTGGTCATTATCCATATATTTTTGAAAAATTTGAATTTTTCTTTCGAACGAAAAAGTAAGTAAAGAAATTTATTAAAACCTAAAAATCACGAAATAAATTATTAAATCAAAATCGACCATTTTTACACTTATAATACCCGTACTCTTTTGACTCTGAATGAATTTTGAGTTAAGTCTTACAGCAACATAAAGCTTATGGTTTTTCAACGATCTAGGTTATCATACTTTTTTTTCAAAACAGTTTCTAAAAATTTGCACACGGGGGCGTTGAGCTCAAAAATGTTGCAAAAGGGGGCGGTGAGGGGAAAAAGTTTGAAATCCACTGGTCTACACAGCAAAAATTATTTCTTGTAAAATTAAGCAAATGTCCTGTAACAAAAAGGAGCAGGACATTTACCGTAATTTTACAGGTCGAAAACATAATTACGTTGTGTTATTTTTTGTGTACAACTTTTTTACAGGACATTTGCAGTAATAATAAATTAATCTTCGTTTACTTTCAAGGAAAACAATTTAAAATTACAGGTTTTGTTAATTACAGGTGATTTATTTTAAAGGTAGTAGTTTTTATTGACAAATAATAGTCAAATTTTTTTCCGGGTAGAGGCCGGTGGATTTCATCGCAACCTAAAGCGGTTTAATTCACAAAGGGTAAGTAACTTTTGTACTCAAAACTATATAAATAAAATTCAAATCAAAGAGATAGACCATGATAGACCAGCAATCTAGCAATCTGTCATTTAGTTGTCAGAGTAATCTATCAACTGGGTTTTTTTTTCAACGCATAGAAGTTTTTGACATGCTCTTTGAGGCTGAATAGCATTCGAACTTCAAAGTAGCTTTAAGAACTAAAATTTTGGCTTGACAAACACTCTTTTCAACCAGAAACGAGTGCTTATTAACGCTTTTTAGGGAATTCAAGTTGCTTAGGCTTACTTTACATGGAGAACTACTCGTGATAGTGGATCTTCCCTTTTCATTAAATATTTCCTGCAATCGGCGAGTAGATCTTTCACGGTAATGGAAACATCACATGTGGTACTAGACTGGTCCATATTTGTATTGGACGATTTTTCTAACATATTTTTAAGGCGTCACCTCCCCAAATTGATACAATTACATAAGTGAAAAAATGACTTTCTGAATGTTTCAGCTCAGTTGGTTGAAGCACGAGCTGGCGCAATCGACTGAAAATTTTTATGGAGGTTCACATCTCCAATAACTTTATTTCTTTTTTGTTTTTACTGCCACCAACAAAATTAAAATTTTGAAAGCGATTGATTCAGTCCTGAATCAGCGCAATGAGTTTTAATTTTAAATGACAAAAAAATTTTGCTCAAAAATCTTTAAAGATGTAGATACTGAAAGTTCTAAAAAATATATCTTTAGGTTTTCAATATTCCTTGATTCTTGCAGTCTTTCATGTTATCAAAGCTTAAACCGTAGTTTTTACTTAGAAAAGATATTCGAAGTATTTCCTTAACTTCTCGTCATGTTACCAAAAAGTGAAAACAAATATTTTAAAACAAACTACATTCAAACCTTATTTGAATTTTCGACAAATTTCCAACAAAATTAAATCGCGTTGCGCTAATTTAGGAATCAACCAAATCATCACAAATTTATACTGATGCTTGGTGACCCAGAAGGAATCGAAATAACATATTTTAGCAAAAAGTATTTTTTTGGCATCGGGCTAATACCTACGTTGATGCGTAGTTTTGGCGTACTCCGTTCTAAGTCTGGTGAGAATTTTCTTTTTTTCCACTTCAAATCTTCCAAAGCTTAGTCACCTGTTCAGTCATTCAGCTCCAAGTGTGAGTTTTCCTAAATTGTCGTTTAGGTGTATCAATATTGTGCATTTCAACGTCTCTTCCCATCACGTTACTCGGGTTGCAGTCTGTAATAATGTTTTCTCTGTTATTCTGTTTTAAAATATTTTTATTTATTGGATGTTTCATCTCTGTTTCAAGACTGAATATACACATGCCTACAAAGATGGTTCACAATTTTTTTTAGACAAAATTAAAATAGAATGGTCTGTCAATCTTTTTGAAAGAATTCTCAAACGACATAACACTAATGCCACATGCTTTAAAAATTTTCGCAACAATTTTGGAAACCTACATGGGCAATGGATTTAAGGATATAAAGCAATATATCGAAATCTTGGTAATTCCAAGGTTGCTATCATAGCTTCCCGAACGCCATAGCTATGCATAGATCTATGTAAGCTACCAACAACGAGAATGGTGACCGTGTGCAGGCTGCCTGCAAGAAGAAAAACCAGTTGCAGGCGAATAAAATGCTGCTAAATTGAATTAGCTATCCTTCTGTTTGGGTTCCGAAGCTACAAAAAATCTTGCTGCTGTGAAACTGCAGCACGCGATCCGTTTGTCGGTAATTTGTGAGTAAGTAGCTCGTGAGCTTCAAGGCGGCACACAATTTGTGCCACTGTGTCTTTTAGGTCAGCATCATGAGAAGGTACGTTACCGAGTGGGAAGGTTCAATGTATGGTTTGTTTTTTTTTTTTTTAAATCTGCAAAACATAAGTTAGATTCTTTTGTATTGGTATAACGCTCATTGTCAACATATAATGTAAGTTCTAGTGAAATTTACAAAAATCTTCGATTTATCAGTAAAATAAAATAAAAAATCAGCGAGATGACCTAAAATACTACACTAGCTTATCTGAATAGGAACACTCCAGTTCCCACAGAATGCTCCAAACAGAGTACACAAAAATAGAGAAGAGAACACAGCCGGCAACAAGCAGTAACATCGATACAAAAACAATGCGACACCAGCGATAAGACAACGAAAAAAAACGCCGAGCCGGCAAACGATCTACACGTGTCATGCATTCGTCCATGAAGTGTCACCCTGCCCGGCTGAAACCGGAATAAGTGCGTTACTAACCCATATTTCTCACCACCCATCATAACAGAGGCGTTTGTCTCTTCTCATGCTTAATGCTCTACAACTGCTGTGCGGTGATTTTGTATCGTAAACTTGCAGTCGTTGTCGTCCTGCACATCTACCCATATAGCAGTGCCACAATTGCTACCGTAAGTTGGTGTACTGTACTGAGACCGCTGCTGGATGCTCGCTCATCGTTGCGTTCAACTGCACTCATACGCGTCGTAGTCGAACTTGCACTTGATGTGGATGGTTTCTAGTGTTGACCAGTAGCCGAGGTTCAGGGATCACCGGCGAGCATCCGTCGTTCACTGCCAAAGGGCTTGGGAGGGCTTTTGGGTAGAAAGAAACAACAAGGGAGAGGTACTAACTTAGCCAATTCACTCTTGCGTTTTGTCCGATACTGTGCGAGCAGCACTTGAGCACAAGATATGCCCCGTGTAATGAGACTGCATTGCTAGGGATGGATGGATGCATACGGTTCTACGCCGATACGTACATTATGGATGCTTCTGGGCGTCAGTGGTTCTCAGTGATTTATTATTCATGTTAGATTTTGGAAGCTCATTTGATCATTACTTATAGGAAAGGGTTCGAAACAAAACTTGAATATTATAAAAGTAAATTTCTAGGATTCTAATAAATCTTTGATTTATTAGTAAAATAAAAAAAATCAGCGAGATGACCAAAATTTGGATTGGCAAGTTAAAATAAGAATATTGCGTTGGGTTCGATTCTCACTTTATTTTTTAAATGTTGGGATAAATTAGCTAATAGGATGAAAATCCTATGAAATGTTTTTCTAGCTTCGCTTGAATGTAGTGGTCATGCATCATTTTGCTTGGGAACTCAAGTCGATATGCCAGTCAGTAGTGCTGTTCCAAACTTTGGTAAAGTACAGTCTTAAGTGCATTTTTTGGCGTAGAGTTAGTGCCGAGTGGCATGACTTTTAAAATCAGTTACTTAAATAGATATGAAACTTTTGGAACTTTATTTTAATTATTTTCCTGATGAATTTAAAGTTTACATACAAAATTGTCAATTTTATTTGTACTGAAACGAATGGAATAGATACCTACAAATTTGCATCGAATTATAAAGAAACTGAAAAATTGTTTTTTTCCTTCATGTTGGAACCTACATATAATTCCAAGTTTTTTTTTTAAATGATTTTTAAATGAGTTAATTCTAATAGTAAGTTCTATTCATTAGTGAAGAGTCTAAATGAATTGAAATTGAAATAGGCAATCTTTCAGACGCATCAAACTTTAAACTGGGTTTTAACTGAAAATTTCAATTTTATTGAGACGATAAACTGAAGGAAGTATCGGCGATATAATTGGAGTATATCTTGAATTCCAGCAGTGTGCGTCAAAAATCACTGAAAGATCTTCCGAATGTGTACATGTAAGAATAAATGTACAAAGATCTTTCGAATGTTTAGCTTGATGGATTGCCATGTTGCCGAAAAAAGCATTTTCACTCGTGCATTTTGAATTATCCCAGATTGATTTTGATTTGAAAGGTTTTCAAAATTTCCATATTTTACAAAACGATGAAACATATTTACTTCTATCATATCGTCACCCAGAAATAACGGTTTAACATATTTCAATTTAAATTTTACTATACATTGTTTGAAATGTTGAACCTTTGTTCAGTTTATTTGATACCAGTTGCTCAGGATGTAATATGTAGATACTTTGTTTCATAAGTACATTCGAAACAAAGTACAAATTTCCTTGACCTGATAAAAAGGCCTGCGCTACCAGGTTTTAGTGTATAAATACCACCACAACAATTACAATTATGTTAAATAATTCACCATCTTCATGGAAATTGATGATTTAAGTAAAAACTTTTGTTTTAATCTTTTTGGTATTTTACACTTTTGCTAAAAAGTGCACGAATTTTCTTAATGAATTTGCATCCAGTGCTCCTAAATAAGTCAAAATCAGTTTTCAAATTCCTTGCACCTCGGAAAATGTGAATTTTGTTTCCTTGTGTTATAGTTGTGAATGCAGATTTTGAACTTTGGTAATAAATATAATTCTCTTTCGGAAAACACCAAATCCTTCGTATTTAAACAGCTTTTATTGATACTTTTTATTCCTTCTTGACTCTAGAAACTCATAGGGACACAAAAGTTACAAATACACTATATCTTCTTTTGGTTTATTGTTGCTGGACTCTCTTGTGTTTTAAGGCATTAAACTTGAAAAGGTTTTAAAATTTAAACTCTTAATATTTCATGTTCGATTTCTGTTTCGCAGTACATGCAATTTTTTCACAGTCATCCATAATATGAATGTTTAATTAGATCAACAATTTTAATTTCTATTTTTAATTTCATAATACCATTAACCATAATACAGGTTAATTTGAAGTTTCATAATTCATATTTGAATAATGTAAAATTGAGGGTGAAATGAATTCGTGCAAGAGAATATTAACTGTGATTCGGAACCTTATTCTTATTTTGCATTCCAATCATGAATTGCTTATAATCGCAAGTGAAAATAGAACTGCATTAGATTTTGGAATTAGTTTAAGCTTTACAATGTAATATCAGATGTCTTAAATCTGATATGACATTGTAATGTTTGATAATTCTCAATAAACAAACTTAAAAAAAAAGAAAATATACAAAATTTGAAATTCTTATTTTTAAATGAATTTCAGATACGTCTAAGACACATTCCACCGTGACGTGAAATCGCTTTTCCGGACTTTTCTGCACTGTTATCATTCTAGAAGTCAACCAATTTACTTGAAAATGAAAAAAAATTTAGCAAACGGTCGCAAATTGAATTTTCTTCAAAATAAATATAATTTGGTCAATTCAAACTTTAAGTTGTTTTTTGTTGTGATCGATTACATTTGTGACGTGAATTCACACTAGAATTGACCATTTTTGACTTTAGTACATACAACTTTGATTTCTGTTCTGTCTGTGGAAATAGAATACTAGTGTCTTCAAATGAGTTGTAGAGAAAATAATTACCCACAATTTGATGTACGGAGCTTTTCGATTGAATAACAACGAACGAAGTTATGCTTATTTGAAGTTGTGACGTGAATTCATTCAGTTCAAACAGAACAGGGTAGTTGACTGAATTCACGTCACGAATATAAAGTTATACCTGTGGTTATACTGAACCCTTCTTTGGAGCCTTCCAATTTTATGTACACTTTCAAAAACGATATTTTGTTGTTCCGACTTTTACAATCATAAATTTTCAGTATCTTCACCTAACTTTTTCCTTATTTTGATTGGCACTTGAATAGCAACATATTGAGGGATAATTTATTAAAATTACTACTGTCTTAATTTAAAGATTCACCAAAAAAAACTTTTTTTTTCAATATTTTTGTATTTTTATTTGAATATAATGAACTTATTGGAAAAATCAACTAAATTATGGCTGATTTGTAAAAATCCGACCATCTGGAGGGTCAAAACAGCTTTCAGAGCACATTTTGCATATAAAATTTAACAAAAAATCAAATTTTGTGACGTGAATTCACTCATTCGCGCTTTTGTAACTCAGCTAGATTCCAACCGATTCCAATAAATTTCAGAGTTTAAGAATCGTCTTGTCATTTTCAAAGAAAATCTCATTTTTATTATTTAAAAAAAAGTCAGAGTTTTCTCGTAAAATTAAATACTTCCCTTTTTTGTGACGTGAATTCACTCATTTGCGACTGTTTTTGTTCGCTTTTCAAACCAACTACATTGGATATAAACAAATTCTTTTTCTACAAAATGAAGGCGTGTTTTTGGCTTCTGAACATACTTAAATATTTCCAAAAAAAATCATCCATATATTAAAATTCATGATTTAGTAAAGTTGTCAAAAACATCACTTTTTTCAACAAAAATACTGATTTTCAAAATCATCTAAAACATGTGTAAAAAACTTTTTTCTCTTTTTTCCGTTGGTTTTGTGTGATTTGAATTATCAAAATTATAGACAATTTTGAGATTTTTTGATACGCGAACGGATAAAATCGCTTTTGAGCGGTACAAGCGCGTGGAATGTGTCATAAGCTTTTTATCTTGAAAGTATAGTTTTATAAGAATATTTTGTCCTGATTCTACATTGATTATCTACCTTCGATTTTGAAAATATTTTGAAATACAAAAAAATCCTAATGAGGAACCGTTGTTCGTTGCATTTTTTTTTGTGAAACATTGGTAACTACCTATGTTAAAAAAAATAGAAAGTAAGATTGCCAATAGGCGATGGAAGCGAAAAGTTGTTCTTTCTCTCCTTAAGAAAAACCCGTAAGATCTGACAAAAGTTGGGTGAAATTTTATGTAGGATTAATTACCGTAATTTATACTTGTAGATTGGGTGAAATTTTATCTGCATCCCACTTGCACTAGTGGAAAACCATCACTCAAATTCGGCACCGCTTCCATCGCCTATTGAAGTCATACATTTCTTAAGCGGCTACTGCAAAACTGATGAGTGATTACACCAATGGAGTATTTGACTAAAATTTTAATTTCTAACTATGAAGGCAATTTAACACTTGAAGGTCAAAGATCTTTTTTCACTTCTTTTAACGATCAAGATCTTTTAATCCATTAAACAAGGTAGAAAATTGCAAATGACATGATTCTGTACATGTATAATTTAATGATTTTTATTTTGGTTTCGTCAATCTGAGCGAATAATAAAACTGTTTGGTGAAGGCAATACATGTAAATATGACGTCAGCAGAAAAAATATTTCTAGTATTTCACTGTTATAATCATATTCATTCCCGTATTTTCCTTTCTCAAGTTTGTCATTCCATTAAATTTCAAAACCAAATGAAGAACTTAGAAGCACAGAATTTGAAACTAATATAAAAATTATTACCATTTGCTCAAGGTAATTTGGCATATGAGGAGAATTCGCAGTTAGCAAATTCAAAGTCAAAATTCTAAGTAACTCAACAAAGTTATTTGGTGTAATAAGTTCAAGGGAATTGCATGTTTCAGCTGCTTGAGTTTGGTGGACAGGCTTTTTTCAATATTGAGTCTTTAAGTGATTAATAAAACTTTTAAGTTGAATGAACACTCCAACGGAGTGTTAAATTTTTGAAAACTTAAAAATACGTGGAAATGTTCCTCGTTTTATCATATTCGGGTATTTTGAACGGTTTTTTGCCTCTTGGAGGGGGAGAATTACCCTGATCACCAATCCCCCCCCACTCATAAGACCGCGCATGTACAGGGGTGTCCTCTAGGCCATGATCTGCTGGCCGAATTGAACGTTAGATGGGTTGCATTTGTTTTCACTTGAAAATTTTTGGTTATAATTTTAAATAACAAAAAAAATCCAATGTGCTCTCAAACGATTAAAACTAAGCACCACTGAGCCCCTAACTTCAACCAGAAGGCTCAGGTCACTATCGGGTGTGGACAATTTGTGGTTTTGGACCACCATCGCGCGCACACACTTCTCAGTATCGCGTATCTTAATAATAATTCAAAGTAGCTGGTACCTACTCGCAGCTGTTTTGTAAATCGTTGTCGATTGGAGTTCCAAAACTACTAGGGACGCATGAAAGAAGTTGCACGGACGGAGAGTTCGGACTCGGGGAGTAAGCGGGGCTCACAGGACTGGCGTGTGATGAGAATGAATGGTAATTTATGTGCCTTCACCCCCTCCCTTGCTGCTTCCGAGGATCACCTCCTTCACATACACGTACATTCTTAGAAAAGAACGACGGCGCGTATGGATCCGTATGGACGTCATTCATGTGCAGTGCAACGGCGAAGGCACTTGTAATGGGTAATAATGGTGCCCCATAGACTTATCGGCGAAACCGATCACGAATTGGATTTGTGGTGTGTTGCGGGCGCGCATTTACGACGACTCCTTTAGCACACGTTACGTAAGCCGGAGTGCCACAAGTGTAAATATTTTATTATTATAATTACGAGCCCTCCCGCCGATTCTAGCTCTATGTAGATGGGACATTTAACAACCTAGCCACAGCTGCGCGAATCTACACTAGAATGATTGAAAAGCTTCTAAGGGACGTGTTATCTAACTCCGTGCTGCAGGACTATCTGTCTTTAAGCCTCTTATAGGTCGTCTCTCATCGACGAACCATTCACGATTGTTATTTGGCTTTACAAATCCCCTTCGACCTACGGTGCTGTTCCATTAAAAGCTAAGCTGACCTGTCGTTAAGCTCATCAGCTCGTTTGTTGTTGTTTTCATCGTTGTTAACCAATGTTTGTCCCTTTCCTTTGGGGAGGGGATCACGATCTGGATGTGACGATCGATTGGCCTGTAGAATGTTTTCGTACGTTACATTTGGCATTGCTTTGTTGCGGATGGATGGGCATTGGGCACTGATCAGAGTTAGCGCAGGAGGGATTAAACCCCGGAAGCCCGGATGGTGCCTGACGATTGACACATCTCCGTTTGTGAGCCCCTGATTATTAGATTTTATCGGCTCATGATCGACACGATTTGGACTTTACCATGGATGGTTGTAACAGACGGTAGCAAAGGACAGTATTTTTACAACATTATCGTTATAAGGAAAGAACAAAAGGAGTTTAAAAGTTTGTCCAATTTCGACCGGAGACAAATCTGAACTAATTTTGTCATGTCTATTTTTATTAACACTAGTTTTACGGAACCCGATCAGGAGAGAAACACAAATTGAATAAGGATGAGATACTTTGGTATTATTTTTTTCTTCATTCATAATGAGATATAATTTAGTACTCACAGGATGTTAAAATATCTCAAATCAGATCAAAAAGTCCATGCAAGAATTACTTAATAACTTATTTACTATGAAAGATGATTTGAAATATCACCCTGTGAAAGCACTAAAACAAGTTAATAACTCAATCAGTTAGGTATTCACCTTCAAAAAAGAAACAAATCTCAGTCTTTCATACAATCTTTCAAGCAATTCTCGTTTGTACTCAAGTACTTATATGTAATATTGCGTTGCCTTCTGCCTTGTACTCAAATTTTCATGAATTGTTTCAAACCTGCTCATCTCTTGAAAAGTTTAGGTACAAACCAGGTGATTCAAACCTCGACCTTTCGGTTCAGAGGCGCGCGCGCTATCACAGAACCATACCGGAGGCATTGGAATGAGAGCTTCTAAATTCTCATTGAAGGTTTCGAAGCAGTGTAATTGGGTCAGGAAAAATAACTGTATGTATCAAAGGAGATATGTATATTTTTTGGAATGTTCAATAATACAATTTTAATATCAAAACTATATCTGAATTAGATATCAATATCTCGTTGAGAAAGGTTTCAGTAATCATTTTGAAGTGCTCTTCCGATCAGGGGAGCGTTTTAGCGATTATAGTCGTTTTACCATCTTTATGGCATTCGCGACTTTATCAACGTTACAGTTAATGGATCGTTATTGAAAAAATTATCCGGTACAACTGTGTTCGATATTTACTCTTGGGCTCGAACTCATGGACATCGGCTCAGGAGACAACAGACTTGCCAACTGAGCTATATCACAAGCCACGAGATATTATTATCTTAATTCGATTTAGCAATCAAAATCATAGTTGCAGTCGTTTCAAACAAAATTATATCTAATTTGATACTTTAAGCACTCTACGAATGCATACCCGATCAGAAGAGCATATCAAAATAATAACTCAAACGTATCTCACCAAGATATTTACATCTGATTCAGTTATAATTAAGTACTCTAAATTTTCGATTTTCAGTTTCTCCAATCTGAATTATATCTTTTTCTGATTGACAGACTTGAACGGGGTTGAGCTCATTTTCAATGATAAAGAATTTTTATCGGATTGTGATAAAAATAAAATGATTATATCATATTTAGATATACGTGCAACTTTTTATGGAACACGGACATCGAAGTCAACGGCCCAAACCGTGCATTAACACTAAACGTACCGGAGGCGGTCAAATGACGGTTTTTAAACTTTGAAGGATGATTACGCCTTATATATATATTTTTTTCGCCAAATTAACGACAGGACTATTTTTATTTTCAAAATGCAAGTATTTTTGCGTTTTTAAATTTTTTCTAAGTGTTGTGGTTTTCGAATAACGCATGTGGTATACCTATTCATACCGCGAGCGGTCAAATGACGGTTTTCACTGTTTTCGCTAAAACTTTCTTGTTTCTCGACCGATTTCTTTAAAATTTATAGTTTTGAAAAGCCTATAATGTGACTCAAATATGTTTCTCAGACAGTTTTCAGCTTTAATCAATTATTTCAAAGTTATTTTAAGTCCAAGAAAATTTTTATGAAAAAACATGCTTCAGGAAAATTGCTATAAATCAGTTATTTAGTGCTCGAACAAAATTTCACTTAGTGCCTGAGAAAGCTGAAGTTAGAAGCTATATGCTGAACATACTGAAATTTTTATCAAACTTTTTTTAAGGTCATGCCCACAAAAAATGTAAAAAAGTTGTGTAAAACCCGCACTTTTCAATCAATCAACCGCCAAAGCTGTTCTTGTTACAGTAGAAAAATTTCAAAAAATGGATTAGAAAGTTGACGTAATTTGTCACATTTTGGCATCTTTAGATTTTGTAAAATACGAAATAAATAATTTATGACGAATTTTCAAAGGTAGCTGTTTTTCGAACTTTTTATCAATTTGGATTTTCTGAGCCAATTCCTACACCTAAGCTCAGCTTTGCACTGGATTTTGAGTTTGTTAACGTAAGGTTTAGGCAATAAAACTATATGCAAAAGAAAGCTTATTTCATACCGGTTCTAATGGTGTAACTGCATTGGCGGTGCAATGCTTAGCAAAAATATGATAAATAAAACAGTGAAGTAGTTTCTGAATTTTGAGAAGTCAGCACAAATTCTTGCTTTGCAGACGGGCGCAGTGGGTGGTAATATCTCAAAGCTATTTTGCACACGAAGACGGGTGAAAGGAAATGAAAAAACAAACGAGCATTCGCTCAAATTTTGTGGTTTTACATTCAGAAATATATTTATTATATTTTTGTCAAGCATCGCACCGCCAATATAGTTACGTCACTAGAATCGGTATAAAATTTTCTTTCTTTTGCATATAATTTGTTTACCTAAACCTTACGATAACATACTCAAAATCCAGTGCAAAGCTGAGCTTAGGTGTAGGAATTGTATTAAAAGTCCGAATTGTTGAAATGTTCGAAAAACAGCTACCTTTGAAAATTCGCCATAAATTATGTATTTCGTATTTTACAGAATCTAAAGATGCCAAAAAGTGACAAATTACGTCAACTTTCTAATTCATTTTTTGAAATTTTTCTACTGTAACAAGAACAGCGTTGGCGGTTGATTGATTGAAAAGTACGGGTTTTACACAACTTTTTTACATTTTTTGTGGGCATGACCTTAAAAAAAGTTTGATAAAAATTTCCGTATGTAGCTTTCTCAGGCACTAAGTAAAATTTTGTTCGAGCACTAAATAACTGATTTATAGCAGTTTTCCTGAAGCATTTTTTTCATAAAAAATTTCTTGAACTTAAAATTACTTTGAAATAATTGATTGCAGTTGTAAACTGTATGAGAAACATATTTGAGTCACATTATAGGCTTTTCAAAACTATAAATTTTAAAGAAATCGGTTGAGAAACAAGAAAGTTTTAGCGAAAACAGTGAAAACCGTCATTTGACCGCTCGCGGTATGAATAGGTATATACAAAGTGTCGGTATGTTTAGTGTTAA
This sequence comes from Uranotaenia lowii, assembly GCF_029784155.1. Classification (NCBI taxonomy): domain Eukaryota; kingdom Metazoa; phylum Arthropoda; class Insecta; order Diptera; family Culicidae; genus Uranotaenia; species Uranotaenia lowii. The sequence goes on from NC_073693.1 coordinate 323,221,088, forward strand.
AGAGTTTCGCTCAACAGCTGCATTAATTTGAATCCAATTTTAAGGAAACTGGAAAATTTTCTCGAAGCATTCATATCCTGATAAGTTATAATTATAATATGATTTACTCTGCCCAATATCAAACTATGCTATCTGAACGAGATATAATCTTGATAGGAGCATATCAAAAACTGATATAATTTTTCTAAGATCGTATAGATTTTTTGATATAATTTGATTTAACATCCTACGAGTACTGAATTATAACTCATTTATATAGAAAAAAAATAGGTATCAAAATATCTCATTTAGATATAATTTCGTTTTTCCATTCTGATCGGGTACGGAACAATCCCTATGTCGTATGGTATTTTTACTCGCTGTACCCTAATATTCAAAATATTTACAAAATTGAGAAAGATTTTTCATTAACGATAGAAGTTGGTTTTCAAGACTTCAGGTCATCCATCAAATGTCGTAAATTCTCAGATAACTGCCCATTTGTTTTGAATAGTGTCAGTTTGCCGCTGATTTTGCCCCGAATCGGAAATTTTAAACAGTGGATATTTCAAAACGGATCACTCCGATTCAACTCGTGTGGATTTTATTTTGTATTTTTTTATTGTTGTGGACAAATATGTTTGAATATTGATATTTTTTGTGTACATGGATGTGCAATAAACGATTCGAAAGGTCAAAAAAATAAAAAAAAATCGCTATAGGACAAAAAAGGCAACCGTGGGAAAATCACTTCCAGATGATGATAGCAAGTAGCTAGTAAAATACTAGTATCTATTTGGGTTTTTCAAATACTGTGACTGAATTCAAAGGAATTCATCGACTTTTTTTAAATCAACCGTAACACACAGGAGTACGTTGAAGAAATATTTGGCCAAAACATTTTTTTAAGGCAAAAGTAAATAAAACCGTTAATTTTGACTCATCAAACGTTTTTTTGATCATTTAATATATTTTTAGCCATCGTCGTTATTTTTCATAAATTTCTATTGGAAATTCTCAAAAATTTTTATGAGATGATAGATGATCGCGGTATAAGAAAATATAAAATAAAAAAACTCGTTTCTTTATTTTGTTTTTGAAAGTAAAATTACAATTGAAAATATTCAAAGAAGAACATAAATTTCACTGAGCTTTAAATTCAATCAAACGAAGCTCTAGATATTTTTTTTTTTAAATAAACTATCAATAGTTTTGAAATTCAAACTTGAAAATATCACAATTGTGCGAATTTGCGCGATTTTTTTTGGACATGATTTTTGAAGTTATCGATTTCCAAATGATATCAAACATATTGCCGAGACTTGCTGAGAAAATAAACAAAAAAAAATTGTTTAAAATTAAGGTTCAAAACAAAAATTAAATAAAATAATTTTCAAAGCTCTTTATACTATACCGCTGACAAAAAAAAAATTTTTCTCGGTTTTATTTTCGGTTTTAACTATTCTTAAGCTTTATTTTTGGCTTGCATGACAAGCAGCTAAAAATTTCATGAAAAAACGTATAACCATTTCAAAATAAAAAAATCTGAAGCCATTGAAAAGTATTGAAAAATGACAGACTTTGCTCGCTAGAGCTGTGAAAAATTGCTTGATTTTTTTTTTGCAAAAGTTATATAAATCAATAAATTCTCTGGGAATGCAAAGCAGCTTTTTGAGGTTTTTTATTTGCATACTACGATTACACAGCTTTCAAATAAGCAGACAAAAACGTAAAAATAAAAAAAAATTGAAATAAAAAATCTACAACGTCGAATAACTTTTTTGTGGTACAAGTCAGGTTTGTGCTTTGTTCACATGAATTGTACTGCAAGAATCAAAAAATATTTTTCATCCAAAGTTGAATTTTTCGAAACTTTCAGTACATCTCTGGCGATTTTTGAATGAAAAATTTTGTTTTCCCATACAAATTTCCATACAAAATTAAAATTCGTTGCGCTTATTCAGAACAGAATGTATTGCTTCCAAAATTTTTATTGCTATTTCTGGCAGCAAAAACAATATAAAAAAGTTATGGGAGGTGTAAAAATTTAAGAATTTGAAATTGCCATACAAAGCTTGCTGCGGTCTACTGTATACTAGGTATGTCTATATCTAATCATCGATTTTTATCTTTCATACTAAAAATGGTTTGACATCTCACCACTGAAGTTATCCGTATTAAATTTTTGTTTTTAGTCCCTTAAGGAAGTTTCAATCATGGATTTCACTGAGTCGCGCTGATTGAATGATTTATAGAAAAAAAACCTGTCTCATAAAATTACTAAAATTTCTACAGCTGCTACAGTATATAAACAAATCAGACGTCAAAAAAAAGGCCGGTAATGTCGGTGTTGTAAACATTGAGGTAAAGGAATCCAATGAAATTTGAATTTTGAGTTTTGACCTGGTTTTTGGCTTAGAGTATTTATTTTGCCCCTAGATGTATGTAGCAACATTGTCCATCTTTTGAGTATATTTGTTTTTGAAAGAAAACGTTGAAAAATTCAAATGAGTCCAAACAAAAAATTAATGTTATTTATGTTTTAAGCCTTCTGTGCTAATTTGCATCATAGAAATAATTTTGAAGATGTTGAGATACGTTAAAACCATAGTGATCAAAGATAAAAGTTATCCCGAAACATGAAATCTAGTTTTGTAACAAACATTTAGCTATAGCCACTAAAGTCGTTTGAATATTCTGCTATGAGTGATCATGCTTTATACTACTTATCTCAGTAAATAATTGAAAACTTTTAAGTGTTACAAAAAAGCAACCCCTTCCAAAAAGTGATCAAAGTTCCCCCAGATTACGGTATTTATGAACGTTCCGTTTGCTTGTCTATTGAATTGAAATTAAAAATAAGAAACTGATAGACCGTCGAGTAGAACACCCGTGTACGAATTCATGTCTATTTTCGAATGCATAATAACGAAATTATTGCGAAAACATTAAAAAGTTCATATGAACTATTAATTTTTCAGTCGTCTGATACATACTTTGAAATCGGGAATGAATCGCACGTCCTGTAAAACTTCCGTGTTTAAATTTTCGTCTCGATCCTATAAAAAGTAACACAATTATGGCAAAAACCTTTATAAGTTTACGCAGTCCTACGCAACAACAAAACAATTATTGCAAAACAATTATTACAAAAATATAAAACAGCTAATTTGTGAAGACCCGTTTGTCTGTCGTCTAATACAATGTTTGTTATCTGCAATCGGTTTCTTGCCCTGAAAAACTGCCATGTTTGGGTTTTCGTCTCAATTCGATGCATTGCATAATAGCATAATTATTGCCAAAACATTGAATAAAAAATCTGAAAAACCCCTTTTGCCGACCCCTCGCCCAAAATTTTACAAAATTTCACTTTAACGACCCCAATTCAAAATTGGATACCTGAAATCAATTTCTCGTTCTTTAAAACTCTCGTGAAAAAAAAAATCATGTCAGTCTGATTCATAGTAACGACAAATCGCAAAAACAGAGAAAAATCATAAGGATGACCCTTTTAGCTGTTCCCTGACTCGAAATTTGACTCCCTTAATCAATTGCCCGTACCTTAAAGTCCTCTTGCGCAAATTTTCATCTTAATTCAATGTATATCAGTTTCAATACCGCCAAAACAGTAAGCATTTAATATGGCTGACACAAAGTTTCATACCTGAAATCGATTGCCCATGTGCAAACTTTCATTTCAATCAGATGTATAATAACGTCAATATTTGAAAAAAAAAAAAACAGTGAAAAGTTCATATGGACGACCCCTTTTGTTGACCCCTGACCAAAAATTCAATACCTGAAATCGATTTCCCATCTCTTTAAGCTCTCATGTGTAAATTTCCATGACAATCTGATAAAAAATAACGACAATATCGCCAAAAAAAAAATGTTTGTCTTGTATAGACGATTCCCTGAAGAAAGGGTCATCTGAAAATCGGAAAACATTTTTCATCATTCCTGATCCTAATGAGCATCCATGCCAAATTGCAGCTCTCTATCTCTTAAGACGGCTGAGCCTATAGAGGACAAACAAACAAACCCAAAGAAATTGCTTTTTAAATATAGATGAAAGATGATTTGCAAAAATACATGGATCTTTCAAATGAAAGAATCAACTTTTTTCAAAATTTGTTTGTTAATTCAATCATTCATCGGATAAAAACAAAATTGTTATCTGCATCGATTTTCAATGAAACTCTCTTAACAATTATCGAGCATTGTTGAATGTCTGGTAATTTTATATGGAAGCCATCTTATACAAAAACGGAAAATGCCTTGAAATAATTAAAATAATCTTTTAGCTTTCTAACTAAGATTTCCTTAAAAATTAGTCAAAATATTTTGAAAATTCTCGAATTCTGTCACATTTTAAATGGAATTTATATTAGACCCACTCCCATAGTAATGGCAGAAGTTTTCAAGAAAAAAAGTCATCTGAGTATGTTTAAACTTGTCCAACAAAACAAGTCAACAACCATGATGCAAAAGTTTGTTTTAGAAGAAAACTTGATGAAAAGTGCTTAAAAAATTGAAGGGTTGGGTTCATTTTTTATGTTCATTTTCTATGGGAGCACTCGCCATGATGTGATTGATTCGCATTTATCGGATCAATTGATTTCGAGTCAAAAGGAAACAGACAGGCAGGCAAACAAATATTCATTTTTATATATTTTGGTAACAAATTTGTTACAAAAGTGTGGGTGTAAAAAAGAGTGTTGAAACTAAGATATATAATATGGACAGCCTTTTATTGCAGCTAAGGATTCCTTGATTTTCCTTGACATTGACTTTACACCTCCTCGACACCATACAAGACTAAACTCCAAGAAAGGCTGTTTCATTTTGGGATCGCCCATAAATTGCATCAGATTCATATTCGATGTAGATTGTTGCGGTGAGGGGGAGGCCTAGTGTTCGATCCATTAGCACAGATATAAACCCGACCGCAAAGCTATTACTCGTAGATACCACCGTTGAAATCCCTTCAAGAAACGAAGATCGCAAACCGGTTCTTGCGAATGAAGGGAGCAGAGCATCTGGGGACAAGGGGTTGCCACGATTGATTGTTTGTACTATTCTTGAAGCAGCTCATCAAATCCTCCAACACACACACGTTCCTGGAGCAGCACATCGAAAGGAATATACCTTACAGATCTTCACCCCACGATTCGCGTTTGGCGAGGCCAAATGTGCTGCACCATTTGGCTGCATACGGAACGGAAACTTTGTTTACAAACATTGCATCCCCCCTTCTCGTTTTAAGTTGAACCTTTGCGGGCAGCAAGTAACACCCGTTTGGACGTTCTAGGAGAGAACTTCAGAAGGGGTACGCATGGGGCTGAGGACGCTCAGGGGATCACTCTCTTGCGCACACGTTACTGAATCTGTTAGCGTGTGGCGCACGTTCTGCGCGCGTCAAATCGTGAACTTATAGTATTATCGTAGAACTGTTATGATCTAACCCTCGCCTCGGTTAAAGCCTACCAGTATAGGACGTGAGATGCGGGTGGCTAACTGGTTGTTGGAGTCATTTGGAGGGCAAGTAGCGTTAAACGACGACGGAACAAAGAGCCTCGGGTGTTCCTGCAACCGATCACTTGATTCTAGCAGAAGCTGGGTATGTTACTAGTTACCCCAAACAGTATATCACTACTGAGTTGGATATTTGAAGGACCACAGATAATTTACGTACCATTTTAATATTAAGTTTAACCTAGCTCACCCAAAATAAGCATTCTTAATTTTTTATTCAATTTAAAAATTATTCCGATTTTTCAAGTAACACTGATAGATGGTATAGCGTGACAATATCTTGACACTAGTTTTTACCGCACAGCTGAGCCAACAACAGCCGAATCAAAAATGCATCGGCAAATCGTGACAGCCATCTACAGTTACCACAAACTGTTTATTGCTGCCCGTAATAATCCTCTTTTCGAATTGGACGATTTGACACCTTTTGGTCATGATCAAGGCGTGATATGGGCATTATGTTGAACTTGAGTCACCTCACCTGTGTTGCAAATGAAGAATAAATTGTTGCTAGATGGCTGCATAGGTGCTAATTTCAAGGACAACTTTATGCTCGAAACTGTCCCGAAATAGGCACCATTAAAATAGGTTCTTCCAATTTGTTTATTCATTTTACCCAAAAAATAAAGAAACACTTTTGGAATTTTATATCGGCTATACTTTTTTGCTGGATATAGTTTTTAGTGTTTACTATCCAAAAAAATCACAAACACATATAAGGCTATGATCATTTAGTATCCGGGCACTTTATTTCGGTGATAGCTACGTTACTAAAGCTCGGATATACAAAACTTTAGTAGCGTTGTGTTGGTTATGAAAAGGACTATCTTCTCTATTTTTGATAGATTTTTAAGTTAACGTGTGTTTGAGATATTTACGATGCAAAAAGACATGGTAAAAATAATTTTGCACAAATTCGCTCCTTTTACGCATTTTTCGCCTCGAAAATTCTTCATTGTTGACTTGAAAGCTCATGAACTGTTGTTTTTTCTGATTTTCTTTCGGACCAAATGGTTAAAAAGTATTAGGAGCCACTCTAGGATCCACACGAAGTTCAAACCAACCATCGGAGTGCAACCCTTGATCTTAAATATGGTAAAAAGTCTTTGGTTATTGGGGCTAACTGAATGCAGACTCCTTAAATAATGCAAAAAATCCATTTCCGGCAGGCAAAAAGTGTTGCCTGACTAGTAGACACCAAGTAAATAACTAATAATGGTCAGTTCCAAGATCGCAATCTGTGCATCCGGTTTTTACGTAATATGACAGATGTGTTCAGATGGACAAAAAAAATTATGTTAAAATCGGATTTAAGAGATCAAATTCTTCGAGATGCCTACTCATGAAAAGGTTCCAACCAGATTCCAATATCTTTTTTAGGTGAGTTTAAGTAAAATATCATGATTTTGCAAAGGTTTTGCTTCTGTGGTAAAAATAATAGATTAATACATGACTGAAAAAAGTGTGCAAAGATAAAAAAGAGATTTTATGAAAAAGTAAGAGTATTTCTTGAAATCATTGAAAAATATTTTTTTTCTATATTTTTATATTAAATGTCATATTAACACCTTCATTTCCTCCATAGAAAGTTTTTCGATCAAATGAATAGTTTTTAAAATACACACGTTTGTAACTGCCCGGATACTAAATGATCATAGCCTTACTTTGTTTTGAATTTATAAGCAATTTTCATCAAGGTGGTTTCTCTATGTTGATATTTCTACGCAAGGAAATTCTATGAAAAATGCAAATTTCATCAAAAATTTCCTTGAGATGAGTTTAAACTGGTGAATATAATGTTATATACCGAAAAAGCCATTAAAATATAGGATGGGAGAGGAGCGAGGAGTCTTTAGTGAATTACATAGAGAAATTTTCGGTATGCACTTTTTACAGGATCTTTACTTAACTATACATTTTTTTCAACAAAGAGGAACGTATTTCTCAAATTATGGTTTGAACTTGATTTTTTGGGGAAAATGAAAACTATACGAGCTTTAAAAATGATAAAAAAGTGAAGCCGTTGTGACAGTTTTTCATAGATCTAGTATCGGTATACGATCTGATTCTACACAAAAGTGTCACACGAAGCATTTTTGGCTCGAATTTTCCATCTTAAAATTATGATGATGATGATGATGATGATGATGATGATGATGATGATGATGGTCCCACCTCATTCCCCTACAAAAATGATTAACTTGAATTGTTAACTACGAAAAAACTATCAGTGAATTTTTAGCGAGAGAAAAAAATGGAAATACAGCTGAAATTTTAATCACGTTTTTCTCGTATGCACGATTTTTCTGATGGAACAGTTTTGCTTTGAACGGCAATATATAGGTGGTAATATTCCTCAAGAAAGAAAAGTGGATTGAAAATTATAGACGGATGGAATAAGGTTGTCAGATTTTTTTCAGCCCGTATCCGGGCTGGACAAATCCGGGCTTATTTATCTAAACACCAAGCACAATTCGGGCATTGGATTTCAAAATTGTCAACCGAAAATCCGGGTAAATTTGGTCAAAACCCAGAAATTACTCATCCAAAATCGAGACAAAAAACTTTCATCAAAATTCATAAGCAGATTTTAAATCGTATTTTAGGATTCCAAACAACCTTCCATGATTATTTTTTTAAAAACTTGCTCAAAAAATTTCTTTTTATACGCGTAAATAAAAAAAAAATATTTTTCGTTTGATTTGGCAAACAAAGTGAATAAATCCAGGCAAAATCCGGGCATTTTTTTTAAATGAAATCCGAGCAACCGGGCCTGACCGGACTTTTTTCAAATATTGTTATAAATATCCGGGCAGACTTATATAAAACCGGGCGATCTGGAAAGCTTAGCATAGAAGATTAGAAGTAAAGTTATAGATGTTGAAAATGAGCGAAGGCCAACTTCTAATCTTTTTTCAGTCTATAATTTTGAAACTTGATTGATGAAAATTGGTACTTTTAGCTAAGTTGAGTATTGTGATGAGGGACTAGCGGAACAGTTCCAAAAAGCAATAAATTGTCGCATTTTGATTTCCACGACCGCTTATGTGGCTCAGAAGAATAAATTTCACATCTCCAATGATTGTTTCTCCGTGATTGACCAAGGCCATTGATTCTCTGCAGAGGTAAAAAGAATGATGCTAGGTACGAGCAACAATCTCAGTGCACATCACTTATGCTCTCTCTTTATTCATCAATAACGGTGCCGGTCACGTCCTAATAGTCAATAGATAGATCAGAAAAATAGAGAAAAGGCCGAAGAAAGAAATTTATGCTTGAGATCCGAGGCCATCTCTTCATATTGACAAAAAAAAAATTTTGGGGGAAATGATTTGGGAAACACTGTTGGTAAGTTTATTGATCTTTTTGTTTGAACTATTCATACAATTTCTTATACTGCTGCCTTATAAAATTCCTAGGAATCAATGATAGTAATATAACAATTTTTTCAATCACATTTTACGAAACAGAAATGGATTGTAAATGTATGGATGCACTTTTCCAGCTGTTTTTTTTTATTCTGTAAATTTTTATAAGTTTGAACAAAAAAAGTATTAATAGTACTGTATTTAGTACTAGCTGATCCCATACGAACTCCGTTTCGCTTTCAACTTGGAATATGTCATGAACAGTTTGTCAATTGCCAAGCATTTTCCAGATGCACTTCTGAATTCATTGTTGAGTAATTATTGCAAAAATAATGGATAATCACTTTGTCTGTCGTCTGCTACTAAATTTGAAATCAGTAATCAATTGACCGTGCCAAAAAAACCACGTGTATAAAATTCGACTGAATCATTGCATAACAACTTAATTATTGCCAAAAAGCTAAACCCCTTTCGGGGGCTCTTATAAAATCTGTGATATCTGAAATCGATTGCCCTTAACTCAAAACTCCCGTGTGCAAATTTTCAAAGCAATCTATTGTAAAATAACGTCAATATTGCTAAAAAACAGTGAAAAGTTGATTAATATGGACGACCCCTTTCGTCGACCCCTGGCCAAACATTTGACATCTGCAATCGATTGCCCGTTCCTGAAAACAACCGTGTGCAAATTTTCATACCAATCCGATGTATAATAACGACGATAATGCAAAAATATTTAAAGGTTTATATGGATGACCCCTTTTGCGGGCCCCTTGCACTGAATTTAATACCTGAAATCCATTGCTCATCTCTCAAAACTCTCGTGTCCCAATTTTCGCCTGAATCCGATGTATAATAACGACAATATCGCATCAACAGTGAATAGTTAATATGGACGACCCCTTTGGCCGACCCCTGATTTAAGTTTGGATAAGTGAAATTAGTTGTTTGTCCCTAATAACTCTTATGTGCAAATTTTCATCCCAATCTTATGTATAAAAACGTCAATATCACTAAGATACTGAAAATTTAATATGGACGACCCCTTTTGCCGGCCCCTTACACTGAATTTGATACCGCAAATCGATTGCACGTCACTCAAAACTATCATGTACCAATTGTCATATGAATACGATGTATAATAACGTCAATATCGTCTTTCAAAACACGCATGTGCAAATTTTCAACACGATCCGACAAAAAATAACGTCAATATCGCGAAAACAATATTTGTCTTGTATGGACGACCCCCTTCAGAAGGGGTCATCCGATAATCTAAAAACATTTTTCATCCTTCCTGGTCCTAATGAGCATCTATGCCAAATTTCAGACCTCTAGCTCTTAAGACGGCTTAGTCTATAGAGGACAAACAAACAAACAAACAAACAAACAAACAAACAAACAAACAAACAGAAATTGCTTTTTATATATATATATAGATTGTACAAATCTATTGTGTATTCAGTTCTTCTCAAGCCGGAAAAGTTAAGATTAAAATTTTTTTACTATATTTTTTTTATCAATTTGTACGCTTTTGTAGGTTCAGAATAGAAACAATTTAGTCAAATTTAGCTTCGATTTTTTATTTAATACAGCGCAAACTAATTAGAAAAAGACTGAAGATTATAATGCCGAGTGAAGAAATTTGACTGAACCGTGTTTTAAATCGAGTTCTAATACATGGAAGAGCCATTTCGCAAAAAGTTTTTTCAATTTAAATAGTTGTACTAAATTATTACCATATACAACCACCTGTAAACAAAACTAACCCAGATGCAAAATTTGAGGCAAAAACATTCAAACAAGATAAAAACACTATCAAAAGGTATATGATACCGTTTTTTTCTGTAATTTTGGCAACCACGTAATCGAACTGTTTGAAACGAAACTTTGTGGCAACTTTCATAACATCGACATTTGAGCTTTTATGTTTTGAATTATTACACATAAACTCATTCGTTAGAGAGAAAAATTTTAAAAACATAGAAAAAAAAAATCAAAGAAAGTACGTTGATACATATCTCGAACGAGAAATTTCTGAAAAACAGTTACTTGGAAAAATCAAAAAACTGGCGCCCAAATGAAAACATACACGCTCAAAGTTTTTAACCCTTCGTTTTATAAAGTAACAAATTTGCCATAATTAATGTATGAAAAAAGTAAAAAATCGTATTTAATTTGAATTTTTTTTTATGTACATACTCATCATTTCCAACTGTTTAAAATGATTTTTAAGGAAAAATAAAAAATCATGAAATGAAGGGTAAATTATATGGAAAGCTGTATAATTCTCTAAGCTCAGTTTTTTTCATAAAGGTCAATAAAAAGGAATTATCTCACCCAGCACAGGTCCTTCAGTAACACCATCTCGTTAAGCAATTTGGATTATCCTTCTTTTAGACGAAATATCTTCCTGCTTCTTACCAATGGCCATTTGATTTTCTTAAACCGTGTTCGGATATCACCGATTATCGAATAAAAATTAACTGTTCGAACTTGCATTTCAGAACTCTCGAAAATTTCCTCACAAACAAAAAACAACCATTTCCGTAATTAGCCAGTCACTTAATCAATATTAAAGAAAAACTTTATTTTTTTCGTATACTGTTTTTTCAACTCTTGTCTCTACAACGCACATTGTGGTTATCAATGGATAAAATTAAAAAATATGACTTTTGTCAAAACTAAACTCCTACTTTGCAAATTATTTGAAAAAAAGTTAAAGTGTAATCGACAAATTCGTTTTTGACATAGCTTTCATTATCTTTCTACACTTACTGGATTGGGTCAAAGTTGATGCATAAAGATGGCATGAAAACAAATTTTTTTTCGAAGACTTTTGATAGTAGTGGGCATGTAGTGTAGCAAATTTGAATTCTCCATTCTACAAGATTTAGATTTCAACTAAACCTATGTTGTGAAGTTTTTATTTTTGCATGAATAATCGTTTTTGGACCCAACAGCTATTTGTTTTAAACAGTTTTTTTTTTGTGATTTTTATCAAAAATAAGGCCAGAACAAAATTCAAACTCTTTTTTTGTAAACCAGTACCCCCCCCTCCCTGCGATTTTTGCAAAAATCCCGAAGTGAGGAATAAATAAAGTGCAAGATATTTTATTGAAACATTTGAAAAATTTCTGGAGAATTCGAAAATTTGCAGCACTGGAAGTCAAATTGTAGAAGATCAGAATTGTATCACCTTTTGTATTGAGATTTTTTAAATTTTCGATCTTTAATAAATGTGTGCCAGTTAAATGAAAATTTGGATTATTTTTTACACAATTTCTTCCCCCCCCCCCCCCTTGATGCTGCAGCTCTAAGTGACAAAAAAGGATTTCAAATTTGTTGCGGTCCAATTGCACAACTTCAGCTAAACGGTGCGGCTAAGTGGTATCCACAAAATATTCTGTTGTCGAAGTCGTCTCGTTTGTGCGTGAATGTTGCGTCACAAGACGTCATTACCAATTCATGTTGAAATGTTCTGAAATTTCATCCTAAACATCCACTATGCATGCCCAATAGCGTTTTTTTAGCGCTAACAGAGTTATTTGAATTTTACTGAGGGACCTTTTCACACCGCAGGAAAAATTTTTTTACGAAAATGGTTCACAGTAGAAAACCCAAAACCAAAATTCAGATGAAATTTCTTCTTAAACCTTTCATTTGTTAATTTAAATGGCGATTAAATAATTAAATTAAATTAAAATTAATTAAAATAAAGATTTGATGTTGTTGAAAACTCCAAGTCATCTAAGAAAGATAGAAGACAATTTGCGAGAAATATTTTTAGCTAAAGTAAAGCCAATTTGGGCATAATTTCAGTGGATCCGAGTATCCAAGAATAAAAAAACTTTTGAGTTGAGTTATTTTTACATTTTACATTCTCAGTAGCAAGAATTGATGTTCATGAAAGCAAATAATTCACTTGTAAAACGGGTTTATCATAAAAAAAAGTTATCATATGAAGATTTTAAGTGTCATAAAATTGAGCCAAAGATGAAAATGAAATAAACCATGAAATTAAATATTTTATCAAATTTAAATTTCTTATTACTTTCATCCATTGTTTCAATGGTATCACCACACTTTGCAACTTATGCACTCATTGCATATGAGAACAGCATTTTTGAAACAAACATGTTTAAAACTTGTTTTGATAGATTTTGGTGCCTGGAACTCTAATTATTTTCCAAATTTTGTCTTTTGAAATGGCATTCAGAAAAAGAAAAATTACTCTCACATAATATAATTCAATGTCAAATAACTGAACAGCTATCCAGCCTTCAGTGGTGTTTGAAAAGGATACACAATAAAATATTGATAAATACAACAATCTTTTGATAGCAACAGAAGTTCACATCCTGTGCAACTGAACTTTTTTGAGAGGTAGAACAAAAAGCGAGGTCAAATTTGTCAAATTGTCAAAATTATCAAAATTTTCTTCTTTGTCGAAACTGTCACATTTTTAAAATTGTCAAAATTGTAAAAATTGTCAAAATTGTCAAATTGGCATAATTTTCAAAATTGTCAAAATTGTCAAAATTGTCAAAATTGTCAAAATTGTCAAAATTGTCAAAATTGTCAAAATTGTCAAAATTGTCAAAATGGTCAAAATTGTCAAAATTGTCAAAATGGTCAAAATTGTCGAAATTGTCAAAATTGTCAAAATTGTCATAATTGTCAAAAATTGTCAGAATTTTCAAAATTGTCAAAACTGTCAAAACTGTGAAAATTGTCAATATTTTCAAAATTGCCAAAATTGCCAAAATTGTCAAAATAAGCGAAATTGGGAAAACTGCCAAAATTGTCAAAATTGTCAAAATAGTCAAAATTGTCAAAATTGTCAAAATTGTCAAAATTGTCAAAATTGTCAAAATGGTCAAAATGATCAAAATGGTCAAAATTGTCAAAATTGTCAAAATTGTCAAAATTGTCAAAATTGTCAAAATTGTCAAAATTGTCAAAATTGTCAAAATTGTCAAAATTGTCAAAATTGTCAAAATTGTCAAAATTGTCAAAATTGTCAAAATTGTCAAAATTGTCAAAATTTCAAAAAAAGAATTAACAATTGTGTTTTGAGGCCATAGTTCAGAATTTTTTTTTCAAGTGTGATTTGAAATTATAGCCGATTGCATCATAGAAACTCGCGGATATCACGAAGTGTTGCATTTCTTCGACAGTTCCATACTGGCGGTGCCCTACAAAATCGTAACGAGTTAATCTGGTTGGCTTGAACCCGAAGGCCAAATCAATTATAATCGCTTGTTTAGTTATTAAAACTATAGTAATAACTTTTTTTGTAGAGAAATGAAACCAACTTAGATGAAATTTCAGGGACTAGATAAGGGAAAATTGATGTTGAAAAACATGCGAAAAAAATTCGCCTTGTCTCCCGGTGAGACTTGAACCCACATCTTGCGCCTCTCCGGGGCCCATGTATTAACATTCTACTACAGGAGACCAACCTGGCGTATGAATATTATACTGGTTGAGTGTCGATGTCTATCGGAATGAAGGGAATAGTTCTCCCATGTGATCATAATCATTTTTCTTGGTATAGTAATAACAAAAGCCGCACCAGTAACTTTAGCTTCTCGATTCATGCGCCTGGTTGACTGGCTGACTAGAATTAAGCATTATGGTCTCTCCAGTTCATGTTCTGTTCTGGTGTAGGAGGAGGGCTGCCTCGGATTACACTCTACAGAATCGTCCCTGAACATTAGGCCCGCCGGAGAACACGTGCGATTTCCTCATCCGGCCTCTTCCTTCCCTAGAACATTCGGTATCGAACCCTCGAACTTTAAGCCACGACACAACTCTGTTGCAGATGTGAGTATGTGACATGAGCCAAAGCCGGGTTTCAGAACCAAATAGGGATTTGCAATTCGTTCCCGTATTATTTTTTTCTCGCGTTGCTGTTGCAAGTTCTGGGCAGAATAAACGAACGGGTCAGTTCTCAGACAGTCGCTCGATTGCATGACCAACCTCAAAAACAGAGCTGGAGACTCTATGTATAGATTAAAATCATGCTGTCCGTGTGCTTTCCTGGTTTGATGGTGACCTCTTGGCACAAACTGTTCTAGCCCTTAAGTCCTCGCCCTATGAAGTTGATAGAACCACTAGCTGGTTATCGGGGTTTGGATCTGTCCAAGACCCTCTCCCGCAATGACTCAGACTCAGACTCAGTTAGTCCCCAGGAACAACCCCACCAGAACATGATCAACCAGGCGTAGACAAGGACCGACTCTAGTCTGAGGCAGCAGCAGTCTTTAGCACTAAGTAACTGGACACTTAGTTCTTCCATTATTCTTCTTAACTGGTAACAATTACTTTCAACTCTCATGCGCAGAGACAATTATTGTAAAGGCGTGTGGTCTGCAAAAATTATGGTAGCAAACGGAAAATAACAATAAAGAAGGGAGAGCCAATAAAAAAAATCAAGCTCAGCGCCAGAGAACCGGCAAGCAAAGGCGGGTGTGAAAAGTGTTCTCTTTGATTAATTAATCAAGTTTTGCCCCATTCAGTGAACAACATGTCAGTTGGCTTGCTTGTGGGTTTTCTTAATCGTTCCAGTACAACATATTCAGGCTTTCTGCTATCGAAAGAACCAATCTACTGACTTCGGTTTGGTCCCTTGCAAGGGTTAGTTGCTTGAGCCAAGCTACAAGAAGGTCCTATCGAGGTAGTTCAGTAATTAATCTAATTGTCGGTTTAATTTATAAAGTAATCAGTCGCGTATACTACGTTACAGCTAGTGATCGCCACTAGCTACTTACTTAAGGATGCAGGAAACAAGTTTTCTGCTTTCTTGGCAGCTTGATCGCCCGACAGTAATTTCTTACTTTAATTAACAATGTAAGGGACATGTAAGAGCATGTTCCTTTTAAACAGTTTTTGATGTGATAAATTAAAAAGAAAACCATCAACATATTTAGGTTCCACAATTCCAAACAACTAATAATCACTTAAAAATAAATGCATTGAAATTGAAGTTTTTGTTTAAGAAAGAGAATTATATGTACTCATAAACAATTATGAAAGTTAGGAAAGCAAATGCTTTGTGCGTTGGAAGTGACTTTCAAAATAAATTTGTCTTCAAATTATCTTGAGTGCTTCAAAAATATTCTATATGGGATAAAAATCACAAAAATTTTGAAATCAATACGAAATTTCAAAGTCACAAAAAGTGGCTGGCTTGGGAATCGAACCCCGACCTTCGTGGTGAGAATCGAACACGCTACCACAAGACCACGCTCAAATGTTGTTCTAATTGTAACTTAAACTCGAAGTGGTGGTGATGAGATTTTGAAAGCACTTCAATGCACTTTTTGTGACTTAGTAAATCCAGTTTTGAGCACTTTTGTGCCCTTTATTTTACTTAAGTCCCTTACAACGTACATATAAATCCCTTTTGCAACTTTCAAGTCCGTTAATGAGTACATAAAGTTCACCCAAGCGAATTGGGGAGTTGATTCTCTTTGTCAGCAAGTATGTAACTTACAAAGCCTTTATTCAAGAAAATATGTGACTTTTGGTCGCTTGGGAATGCATGACGTGATCGAGATTCAATCTTATGACCTCTGGCTTAGAAGATTTGAACGCTTTACCCTAGGCCGCGGTCGGTGGCGGCGGCTTTAAAATTAACATATTAGCTTGCCAAAGATAAGCAACTTCCCAACTCCATTGAGCGAATTGTAAGAACTCCGTAACGAACATGAAAGTTGCAGAAAAAATTTCATGAGCGCTGTGAGATACTATAAAAATGGAAATTCTGTCGCCACCGGCTCTGTGACTAAGGTTCAAGACTATCGGCCCAGATTGCCTTGGATCGAATCCTACAACGAGATTAGGTTTATGCTTGGGTGAATAAAAAACAACTATCTAAAGTGGATTAGAGGTAATTTTTAAAGGACTTACAAAAAGGAAGAATGTAGATGCATATTAGATGTGAGAAAAAAAAATGAATAGTGAAATATGAAGATATTACTCCGACTAGAGTGACGCACAGTGGTTTCAATCCCCAAAATGCTGGAACAAAGTCCAAATTTTTAGTCAGCGTCAGTCAAATTCAATATATTAGAATCAAACCTTCTATATTCAAGGAATGTTTTGATATAATTAGTTTTTTGAGCATTTTTTATTCTGCTTCAAATCGAAATATTATTTCTTAATTTAAATTTTTTTTTTAAAAAGGCATCATTTTTTTTTAAATATCTTCATATAACATTGTTGAGATGAAAAACATCTTTAACCTTGCTTTACGGTTAGGGTCTGTACTTTCTCGATGCAATATCTCAGGAACCGTTTGAACTGGATTCATGAAATTTTCTGACTTTTTTTATTTAGGCCAAAAATTCCCTACACAATGGGTGTTTTGCATCAAAGATAACTCATTTTGTTGAAGTTGCAATAAAAAATTTTCAACAAATATGAATTCAGAAAGATTGAGAGCTAATGCTGAAATAGTTTAAGTGCTTGGTCTTACAGACCACAGCACAACTTATCTGGAATGTTAAATTTGATTTTTAGATGATATTATAAAAACTCAAATAAAACACTTCAATCAACTCAAGGATTTTAAATCTACACATTTAATCCATTTTATGTTGGCATACTAAGTGATCAATTTTTCGAAAGCAAAATTAAAGCTTACGCTGTCGCCATGGTAAATAACATACACTGTGGTTTTTTACGCGATTTTTTTTTACACGGTATTTTTTTACGCGGCTTTTTTTACGCGGATTTTTGAATTAACGCGGTTTATTTTTTCGCGGATTTTCGAATTAACGCGGTTTTTCAGAGAAAATATTCTAAGACTTTTTCAAAGGAAAACACTTAGAATCTTTTTGTAGTTGGGAAAATTTTAGCTCTGAGACTAAGAACGTGATACATGAGATCTGAGACCTGAGGCCTGAGACTTGAGACCTGAGACCTGAGACATGAGACCTGAGATTTGAGACCTAAATATGAGACTCGAAATCTGAGACACGAGACATAAGACATGAGACCTGAGACATGAGACATGAGACCTGAGACCTGAAACCTGAGACATGAGACCTGAAACATGAGACCTGAGACATGAGACCTATGACATGAGACCTGAGACATGAGACCTGAGACATGAGACCTGAGACCTGAGACCTGAGACCTGAGACATGAGACATGAGACCTGAGCCATCCCAAGCAACCAAAAGTTCGAATATCACTTAAGGAACGAACTAATAAGTTCATATACAGCTGTACAAAAGTTCTGTGGAACTTTTTTGCTTTTCAAAATGCTTTTTCGAGGTGGAACTTCATTCTTTATCAAGTTCAGCCAATACTCAAAAAAAGCTTTAAAGTACTGTTTTGATTTCTGTTTCTACTTTTTGGGAATTTTAAAGTTTGTATGAAGAAAACCAATCTACTTGTTACGTACTTCTCATTTTTTTTTCAAAATCAAGTAGCTATCAAAGGGTTGCAAGTCTTTTTGTACAGCTCAATAGTTCGTAAAAAGTCTCTTTTTACGAACTATTTTGTAAACTTGAAAGTTTTCAATTAGTTCCAACGGGCGTTCAAAAGCAACTTCGTATTATAGAAACTTTGAAGTAGATTTAAAGTCTAAAATCTACTTTTTTCGAACTTCAACACGTGTTTGCATAAATAAACACATCGTTACTTGGGAAACAACAATGTGAAGTACACATTAAGTTCCGGAAGAACTTTTTAACAGCGTGAAAGTGGGAATTAAGTAGAAATAAAGAACCTGAAAGTCGTTTTAAAGAAAATCATCACATAGAGTAAAATCGTGGCCTACTCATGATGTTCACATAGGGCAACAAGTATGGATCTCAACTTTTAAGCGGTGAGCTCGGGTTCGAGGCTTGGTAAGAACATGTTTTTTAAATGTAATGTGAGTAAGTAACAAATATAGTTGATTAAAATACGTATCAAAATAGCAGACTTGAGAAGGCAATTGAAGGAGCGGAAGAGTAATTTTTTCAATTTTTTATGCTGCTTATAAAGTGGATTTTGAAGCTGGTTAGAAGTTGTTTGACGATTTATGCGAACTTTTTGTCAACTTTAAAGTTCGTTTAACTACTTAAAAATTGAGCTGAAAAGAAGTTGTATTAGCATACTCGATTAAGCTGATCAAACCTGATAGAGGAATGTAATCCGAACTTTTGGTTGCTTGGGATGAGACCTGAGACATGAGACCTGAGACATGAGACCTGAGACCTGAGACATGGAACATGAGACCTGAGACATGAGACATGAGACGATCTGAATGCCACACTGTCAAATAAGCCTCACTATATTCTACGATTCTATTAATCTAATTGAATTTGTTTTTTATCTTAAAAATAAACTATCATCGTACGCAAATTTTTAAATGATCATGGTTCTTACGCGTTTTTTTAGTAAAGTGCTTTTTTGCGCGAAATTTTTAATTAAAATGAATTTTTTTACCTTGATTTTCGAATTTCGAGGTTTTTTTTACGTGGATTTTTGAATTTACGAGGTTTTTTTTACGCGGATTTTCGATTTAACGCGGTTTTTTTTACGCGGTTTTTTTTTACGCGGGGTGAAATACCGCGTAAAAAAACCTCAGTGTATCTTATTGGATAAGCCAAATTTTCAACATAGTCATATCTTGAAATCAGAGGCTAGTTATTGCTTTATTTTGGAAAGTATAGTTTTGAGTTAAACGTTGTCAAAGTCAAAAAAAAAAATACTAAAGTATTTTTACAAAATGAATCAAGCTAGTAAACTTCAATATTTATATGCGAATTCACCTTAGAAAATCAGTTTTAATATTCATGTACCTTATCTGGAGGAGTTTCAAAACGCATACTTAAATTGATCAAAAATATTCATATTTAATTGGAATTTTTTCAATTTTTCAGTATTAGGCATTTTTCAAAAGAGTAGAAAAATTTAAAAAAAATGTTAGTTTTATCAATTTATTAAATTTTCACTTATAATCTTAAATAAAAAAGCTTTTAAATATTTTTTTTTAATTTTTTATACTTTGAACCACTGTGTGACAAAACATGCGAACGGAACTCCAATAACATTTTTTAAGTTCCAAAAATACTTGCTGATGTATTTCGATGAAAAAAAAAATCTAGTTTCTTTTCCTTGAATTCAAAATTTTTCCTGGATATAGCCCAGATTTTTGGTTGTAAACTTTGAAATCAAATGGCCAGATTTTGCATGGTTTTCAGAAAAAAAATCGGCTTTGCTCTGCCCAGATAAGTGCTAATTGGGTTAAAATTTATTTAAAAAATTGTACACTTTTTTGCAAAACTATAAAACAAACTGTCCAAAATACCGTTAATTATTTTGACTTCCGGGGAAAAAGTTAAAGAATTTTATATTTTGTTTTAATTTTTAAATTTTTCAAAATACGGGAATTTTTCAAGGCTTACATTTGATTCCCTGATTGGTTGGAAGATTATAACTATAGATTTAAAATCTCTTTTGAATTTTTATTTAGGTTCATCAGTTATCGAAGATCGATTTTACTCCAAACTGGTCAACAGCAAGTTGCTTCAATATGTCTTAAAATTCTTTCTTCTTTTTATTTTTAACGAACACAAACACACACAGGATCTCAATGAAACTTGATGTTTCTTCGAAGAGATTCCTTTTTCACTTAACTCTAGGCGTACAACTTTCGAGGATATGATGGCTAGCATCTTACAAATGCTAAAACCACCAACCCTCAGAAAGTATACTATGTATGCCGTGACCGGGATTTGATCTCATACCCGTTGGATTAGAAGACTTGAAGGCTATCCTCTACACCACGGGCTGCGGCGAAGCTTGATGCTCAAGAATCTCTGATAAGCAGATTTGGTACCAAAGTTGCCGAAATCACAGGAAAAATCACAATGACAAGCTTCCAACGATTTGGTTTTTCCAACAAAAAGCAAAACAAACGAAATACCTCGACCGAGATTTGAACTCCAGTACTCCGAGTTCGTAGTCCGGTATCTTACCACGATGCCAACTTATCAGATGATATGGTCCACGCTATAGCTCTATAGGTTTACTTTTTACGAACCGGTCAAAGGAAGAGACCGGAGAGAGTGTAAATTGAAGGACCGCCCATTTATCGTAAATCAGTTCACTCAAATCGTAAATGTCGGAATAGCATATTCTCAACTTTTTGGAGAAATATTTACGAGTTGACTAAACTGACATCCGATTCAATTTTCTTGGGCAAAGCTTGTCGTAAATGAATGATAGGATATCACTCAATACCAACGTGTTCACGATAGTTATTGAAAATGTTCTAATATTCGATTTGGATTAACATTTCTTTTACGATTCATGTTAGCTGGGCCTTTTTAATCAATTTTAGTTTAACTATAATCAATTATAAAATGCGTTTTTAGTTTACCTTGTTGTTTTGGAGCGAACAGAACACCATTAATCGGGGCATGATGAGCACTTTCTGCCGTAGAATCTAGCAGCGCACTCAACTCGATGAAACTCACTTCTACAGCTACAGCTTGACAGATTTCATTAGACTGGTTCACCTACTGGTTAGGTGTCGGAGAGGTAACTCAGAGGTCTCAAATTCGATTCCTGAATAAGGGGATTTTTTTTAAATTTACTATTGCTGATTGATTATTTTGATTGTTGCGTTACACGGCTAGTCACATAATCTACCAAACAACGTATAATCAAAATAATGTATCATGAAAAGTAAATAAAACAAAAATTCGCCTCGACCGCCAATCAAACTCGAGACTTCTCCGTCATCTTACCACTAAGCCAACTCGTCAGATTAAATCTGTCAAGCAGTAGCTCTATAATAAAATTGACTTCATCAAATTGAGTTCGTTGCTAGATTCTACTGCAAAAAATGCTCATCGTGCCCCGATCAATGGTGCTTATACTGCCCCAGGTAGAATTTTTAAACGTTTTTATCTTCCTGTATTTTAAGTTTTAGCCAGCTACCAAATAGAATCCTTTAGTGTCAGAACACGTACCAGTGGTGTAACTCACATAACATAGCTGTTATATACGGTTAAAGAACCGTCCTCCTAAAGGTGGCGATTATGCCCTTATCTCTCCTAATTGATTTTTCTCAAGTGAACCAATTTTTTATGACTTCATAATAAAATTAAAGCCATTTCCATCACAGAAAACCATCACAGAATTTCTGGGTTTAATCACAGAAAGTCAGAATTTTTTTCTCATAAACACAGAATTTTTTTCGCTAACCCTGTTTGATGCTGTCTAAATTGTGTGTCAATTTTTTAAAGCCTTCTAGTGGATTTGAATACCTATGAAACGTTTTGTCAAATAAGTTCTAGATATTTCTAGAATTACTCTCTTTATTTAAGGCTTAGAAAATTTATGCAAGGACAATGACACCCATTCATTGAGTGACATCTTCAATGGCTGACTTTCCGTTAAATCCTAGCACATGAAATAATTAGTAGGTGGCTCGTAATATTTGAGCCGGTCAACGGCAATGGTTTTCTTCTTGGCGCAAGTCGTCTTGAACCACTTAACGGTAACTTCAAAGGCATTACGCATTCCCTTTGGAGCTTAGCCGAGTTGAGGAGCTCTGTCAAGGAATCACCCGAAGAAAACCGCGAAAGAAGCCGCGCAGAATCGCTACCGGATTTATTGCAAGCGCAGTGTGTTCTCCTTCTTTCTTGGGACCTGGAAGTCATTGAATCCAAACCGAAACTATCAAGTTCCAAGAAGCGAATGGATGTGTGGGACTCAAAAAAGATTTCAGTTCCAGCCGAAGGTGACGCGCCGTTCTTCGTTGCAGCAAAGCCACATCTGGCGCTTAATTAATGTGGATCTTGCGCAACGCGATTTTTTTTTTTGTTTTTGTTTTGGTTCTGTTCTCTCTTTAGGACTTTTTCTTAATGTTTTTTTCTTCTTTTTCGCAGAATTGGTGGGAGTGTTGCGATTGCGCCAAGCGGAAGAAACAGAAAAAGGGGGAAAAGAAGTTGTCGGAACTAGCTAGCTTGAGGCAGAACCTGTTTGTTCTTGCTCACCCCCTCGATTTTGCGCTTAGGGGTCCCTCCGTTAAGGTTCTTCGCGGTTGACCAAACTTCTCGTTCGCTTTTTTTATGCTCGTGACGGTTGATGAAGTGGAAAACCTTCGACTAGATTTAGCAGTACACCGGAGCCAGGTTTGCACTTACCTGTAACAAAAAAGAGGAAAAAAGAGAGGATCAAAATTGAGAAACAATGTAAGTAAGGTGGGTTTTATGAGGTGTAAAATTTATTAATGCTGCCCTCAGAGAAGGTGTCGCCCCGGAACGTTAGAAGATTATTAATTGACAAGCCTAAAATGA
>NC_073693.1:323244784-323298945 GCF_029784155.1 Uranotaenia lowii
TAGTTAAGCTTGGAGTGAGTCCGATTTATCATGTTCTATTCATCCAAAACTAGGATAAGTACTCTGGGCACTCGTTAAATTTTCAAAAAAAATTAAACAATTACTGTTTTTGTAAAATATCCATAGCTTCTGCAATTTTCAACCGATTTTGATAAACACTTGAAATCTTTGGTTTAAACAGGACTAAAATGACTGTTTTAATCAAAGAAGTAAGTCAACAATTTTTTTTCCAAAAATGCATTTTTTTTTAATTTTTCTTATCATAAATTCACTAATATCAACAATACTATTGATCACAAAAGTTGAGTTCAGCATGATCAATAGCAAATTTATTCATCTTCTATAAGTAATCAAGAGGACCTCAGATATATGAAATGTAGTCCGAAATATTAGAATCTCAGTATGAGTACTTCTTTATTTTTACAAATTTTTATATGAAAATTGTTCTTCTTGTTTTTTTTTTATTTCATTACTGGATTCAGCGCCAGATTTAACATGAAATATTCGGGTCGCCCCCGATAAAGTTGACGATTTTTTTTAAACAAGTGTTATTAGTTAAAACAATAAAAACTCCAACTTCACAAAAAAGAACTGTTCCAGACTTCCGAATGGTTGTTTTTGTAAATACTGGGCTAGATAGGGGAGAATCTGAACTAAAATCTGGTCAATTTTCGGTAACTTTATTCAATGTCTCAAAATAGACATTGTGAGTTATGATCATTGTCTTTAAAAAACAATTGCTCGTTGATTTGTGATTTTGAATCTCTTTCTTAGTTTGGCCCTCCTTTTCTCTGAGTTTTTATTTATTTGGAATGTATTCGAATTTCAACACTTCAAAATTTGGCTTCCACTTATCGGATTTATTTCTGATGTTTTTTTTCCACTATCTTTTTTTGGATTACAGAATGTGTCATCAATGCATTTGTGAAATATTTATATATTCTTTCGTTAATTTTATCATTTATTAGTCAGCCTTCCAAGCCTAGTAGAAATCAATCGAAACCTGTCTGTTTATCCTTGAATTTTTGAGAAATAGAATTAAAAAAAAAAACGCCGTTTCTCTAGAATTTTTAAATTGTAAAGTTCAACATTTTCAACGAAAACTTAAAAAATATCAATCTGAACAGTTAGAGTATATTACATACATATGTACAAAGACTTAAAGAACGCTTTTTCTCTCCGATTGTCCCAATCCAATCCTAGCAATAACTAATTCATAAAGTGTGATTCCCGCTTATTTTAGAACTAAGTCCTCGTATAAACAGTGATTGCTTTTAGGTAAACAGCAGCCACATTTCAGCTGTTTATGAGGCTTATTACAGAAAAATCTCAACAATCAACCAAACAACCTTTCAGAAAACCGGGCGGCCGGTTTTCAAACGGTTGTCCGTTTTCTAAAATTTGCGGTTTCAATCGTTTCGTCTTCAGGTTTTCTGCTTCAACGAGGGATTTTTTTTTTTCGACTAAATAATCTCCTCAATGAGATCTCTCGTTGGCCACAAATGCAACTTCGATGTTCACTTGTTTGTAGTGTGGTTTTATTTAATGGGTTGGGACGTTTTTTTCTGTGGCTCTTTTTTAAATAAAAACTTGTATTTTTTCTGATGACCGCTGAACTCGTTTGCATGATTTAATGGACGTCATCTGGCGGAAGATACAATTTCTGAACTTTTGAAATTGATTACCAATTAAAGGTTAATTTAGGATGAAAGTTGGCCGGTTCTTGTTTTTTTTTAGGATTTCTGAAAACCACACCTCAAGACGATAAAGCCTAAATTGGAAGTAAATTGAAGTTCACAAGCAAGGTGGGATACAAAATGAAAGATCATTAAGATGTCGTTTTTTCAGGCTAACCAAACCAGATTTCCTGTTAGACTCATTTATGTTTTGGTACATTTATCAAACAGCTGAAACGATTTACAGCTTTTCGTTAGCTGAATGAATACGAAAATGTGCATGGAAGAGTGCATTGTTTGCCCACATGTCAACGAGAATGGCTTTGAAGCGAAACCTCTTCAAAAAAAAAGGATAGAAATGAGATGAATTTGAAACTGAGAAATCCTAATGGCATTCGACCCCTGGAAGCTTCTGCCATGTTTCAGCAAACATCTCTAATGGTCTTGGGTGGACCAACAAATAGTGATCTGCAAAATGAGAAATCAGATAAAAAAACTTTCCAGGCACAAAAGAAAGGATCTTTGCCAGATTTTTCAGCCGAGATCTTCGAAAAACAGATTTCAACAAATGCACCACAGTTGATGGATTGGCTGTGAAAGCCCATGTTTATTTTCTTTGAGCTGCAAACTGTTTTCCGAGTCAGTTTGAGTGAATCGCTGGATAGTCTCAATTCGAAACGCTAACATATTGATAAACAATAATAACAGTCATAACGTCAAAGGAAATAAATATTGATGGTCAGTGCCAGGGATTGTGGGATCGTTAATTGCCATCCGGATCAGCGATGAATAAGTAAGTCTTGCAACATGTATGACTTAATTGCAGCTGTATAAATGTTTCCCTAATAAGCTGCCAACTCTGGTGGCCGTTAGGAAATGGCCACGTGATGCGTAGTTCTTAACCTTACTTATTGCATACATAATAATTACTCGGCAGGCAAACAGACCACAAATCTGGTCAAGAGAAGAGATTCTAGATGCTGGTTCATCATGTCAAATGGCCACGACACGGCGGCAATTTTATGAAATGAATATTTCACATGCCCACATGCCAAACTGGAGTTGTTGCAATCATGAATTGTGCATTGACCGCTGCTCGATTCAGAGGATTCGCCAAACGGCTGAGTGAATGGACGGATGAATGCATGAATGATGGCTAATCGACGTCTTATTGCCCCTATCCATTGAATAAACTATCGGACCCAGCAGTAGTCGAGGATAAGTAACCGGCTCAACGACCTCGATTATGTGCCAGCTGGAATTAACGTGCCTCCGGTAATTTCCCATCGCTAATGAATTGGTTCCTATTCGGTTTGCGTTGATTGTGAAATATTAGTAGCCGCCTGATTTGATTAGTTTTTAATTACACTCAAGAGGAGGTCAAAGTTAAAAAAAAGTGAATTTATTGATTTTTTTTTTAAATTTAATAATTTATGTTGTTTGAGAAAGGAAAAAAAAACTTGTCACCGTGGAATTATAAAAATTTACATTTTAAACAGTTCGTTTCTTTCAATAACAACTTGAGAAATCATCAATTTGAAAAGATCTAAAATAAATAATGTGGAAAAAAGTTAAATTAACAACTTACATGAAACAGCATCTATGAAAAATATTGAATGTTGTCGAACATACCTGAAATTAAGACAGAAAAAAAATTAAAATATGATTTAACAAAAAGGAAAAAAAAGAAAAATCATGGATTTTAATT
Organism: Uranotaenia lowii; assembly: GCF_029784155.1. Taxonomy (NCBI): domain Eukaryota; kingdom Metazoa; phylum Arthropoda; class Insecta; order Diptera; family Culicidae; genus Uranotaenia; species Uranotaenia lowii. Next base: position 323,248,169 of record NC_073693.1, read on the forward strand.
GTTTTTTTATCGGATACGATCAAATAGAAATTATAAATTTTCAAGTTCTATTTTAATAACATTGAAAAGAATTTAAAGGAATCAAGCATTCATTGTTTGAACTATCAAAGCTGAAAACTGGGGGCCGGACATTTGGCCGAAGGACGATAGGCCGAAAGATGTTAGGCCGAAGGTCGCTAGGCCCAATGGGTTGAAAGGCCGACGGATGTTCGGCCGAATAGGACAATAGGTCGAATGCGACATTAGGCCGAAGGTTATTTGGGCCGAATGGATGTTAGGTCGAATAGTCACTAGGCCAAATGGTCATTAGACCGAATGGTCATAAGGCCGAATGGTTGCAAGGTCGAAAGGTCGTTAGGCCGAATGGATGCTAGAAGGTCGGCCTTTCGGCCTAGCATGCAGACAAGTGTAAAAGATTTCTTATTGACCATTCATGGCGATCATTCAGCCTTATGGTCATTCGACCTTACGACCTTTCGGCCTTACGACCTTTCGGCCTTACGACTATTCGGCCTTACGACCATTCGGCCTAACGACCATTCGGCCTTACGACCATTCGGCCTTACGACCATTCGGCCTAGTGACCATTCGGCCTAATGACCATTAGGCCTAATAACCATTCGGCTTAATGAACTTTCGGCCTAGTGATCATTCGGCCGACCATCCTTTCGGACTAACAGCATTCGGCTGGATAACCGTCGGACAAATAACCCATTCGGCCTAGTGACCTGTTCGGCCAGATAGCCCATTCGGCTAACATCCATCGGCTGAATGACCATCGGCCGAATGGCTTTCGGCCTCAAGACTTTCGGCCGAATGACCCAGCCTCGCTGAAACTCATGGGATTATGCGTTTTTGAAAAATAAAATAAATTGTGGAGATTTAACTTTGATAACATAACACTCACTGCATGTTTGTTTCATTTTTGTGTCATTTTTGTTTAATTTTTGTTTTCGTTTTTGTCATTTTGTGTCATGTTTTTGTCATTTTTGTGTCAATTTTGTGTAAATTTTGTTTAAATTTTGTGTCAATTGTGCATCAATTTTGTTAAGTTTTGTTAAATATTGTGTCAATTTTGAGCCAATTTTGTTAAATTTTTGTGTCAATTTTGTCATTTATGTTATTTTTGTTTCGTTTTTGGGTCAATTTATTGTTTTTTTTTTCAAATGTTATTTTTATGTCTTTTTGTGTCTCATCTTTGTGTCATTTTTGTGTTGTTTTTGTGTCATTTTTGTGTCATTTTTGTGTCATTTTTGTGTTGTTTTTGTGTCATTTTTGTGTAAATTTAGTATCATTTTGTGTCTTTTTTGTATCATTTGTGTATCATTTCAGCGTCATTTTTGTAGCATTTTTGTGTAATTTTTGTGTCAGTTTTGTGTAATTTTTGTGTCATTTTTGTGTTATTTTTGTGTCAGATTTGTGTCCTTTTTGTGTAATTCTTGTATTATTTTCCTGGCATTTTGAAGTCATTTTTATGCCACTTTCGTGTAATTTTTGGGTAATTTTGGTGCGATTTTCGTGCTTTTTTCGTGACTTTATTTTTGAGCCTTTTAGTTTAACTTTTATTTCAGTTTTTTTGTTATTTTTGTGAAATTTTCGAGTTTTTTATTTGCCATTTTTTGTCCTTTTTGACAGATTTGTCATTTTTTTTATTTTGTGCCATGCTCGTGTTATTTTTGTGTCTATTTTGTGTCATTTTTGTATAATTTTTTTAAATTAGCATTTCATTTTTGTTTTATTTTTGTACCTATTATTTTCATGCCATTTTTTTTTCATTTATAATTCAGTTTTGTGTCATTTTTGTTTCATGTTTGTGTCATTTTTGTGTTATTTTTGTGTCATTTTTGTGTAATTTTTGAAAATTTTGAGTAATTTTTGTGTCAAAGGAGTGGCATTTTTCGTGTATTTTATTTCATTTTTGTGTCATTACGTATCATTTTTTAGTCATTTTTTTCTCATCTTTGTGACATCTTTATATAATTTTTGTTTCAATTTTGTGTCAGTTTTGTGTCTTTTTTGAGCTATTTTGGTGTCCTAATGTAGAAATTTTATGTGATTTTTTTTTTCATTTTTGTGTCTATATTGTAGTTTTTGTATCATTTTCGTGTTATTTTTGTATAATTTTTCTGTCATTTTTTGTGCCATTTTTTTGTCATTATTGTGTCATTTTTGTGTTATTTCTGCGTCATTTTGTATCTTTTTTTTTATCTTTTTTGTGTCATTTTTGTGTCATTTTTGTGTCATTTTTGTGTCATTTTTGTGTCATTTTTGTGTCATTTTTGTGTCATTTTGTGTCATTTTTGTGTCATTTTTGTGTCATTTTTGTGTCATTTTTGGATCATTTTTCTGTCATTTTTGTGTCATTTTTTTGTCATTTTTGTGTCATTTTTGTGTTATTTCTGCGTCATTTTGTGTCGTTTTTGTGTCATTTTTGTGTCATTTTTGTGTCATTTTTGTGTCATTTTTGTGTCATTTTTGTGTCATTTTTGTGTCATTTTGTGTCATTTTTGTGTCATTTTTTGTGTCATTTTGTGTCATTTTTGTGTCATTTTTGTGTCATTTTTGTGTCATTTTTTGTCATTTTTGTGTCATTTTTGTGTCATTTTTGTGTCATTTTTGTGTCATTTTTGTGTCATTTTTGTATCATTTTTCTGTCATTTTTGTGTTTTTTCTGCGTCATTTTGTGTCTTTTTTGTGTCATTTTTGTGTCATTTTTGTGTCATTTTTGTGTCATTTTTGTGCCATTTTTTGTGTCATTTTATTGTCATTTATGTGTTATTTTTGTGTCACTTTTGTTTAATTTTTGTGTCAGTTTTGTCATTTTTGTCATTTTTGTAATTTTTGTCATTTCTGTAGCTTTTGTTATTTTGTCATTTTTGTTATTTTCGTTATTTTTGTAATTTTTGTAATTTTTGTAATTTTTGTAATTTTTGTAATTTTTTGTAATTTTTGTTATTTTGTAATTTTTGTAATTTTTATAATTTTTATAATTTTTGTAATTATTGTAATTTTTAATTTTGTAATTTTTGTAATTTTTGTAATTTTTTAAATTTTTGTAACCTTTGTAATTTTTGTAATTTTTGTAATTTTGTAATTTTTGTAATATTTGTAATTTTTGTAATTTTTGTAATTTTTGTAATTTTTGTAATTTTGTAATTTTTGTAATTTTTTAATTGTTGTAATTTTTGTAATTTTTGTTATTTTGTAGTTTTTGTAATTTTTTGTAATTTTTGTAATTTTTGTAATTTTTGTCATTTTTGTAGTTTTTGTTATTTCTGTAATTTTTGTCATTTTTGTAATTTTTGTTATTTTTGTAATGTTTGTAATTTGTGTTATTTTTGTCATTTTTGTAATCTTTGTGATTTTGTAATTTTTTGTAATTTTTGTAATTTTCGTTATTTTGAAATTTTTGTAATTTTTGTTATTTTTGTATTTTTTGTAATTTTTGTAAATTTTGTAATTTTTGTTCATTTTGTAATTTTTGATGATATTGTATTTATTTTAATTTTTGATTTTTGTTTTTTATGATATTTTTGAAATTTTTGTTTTTTTAATAATTTTGTCATTTTGGAAAGTTTTTAATTTAAGTAATTCATGTAATTTTATTTTTTATTTTGTTTGATTTTTAAATAATTTATATCGTTTTTGTTGCATATTTTTGTAAATTTTGAGTATTTTTTGTATCATTTTTGTATTACTTTTGAATTTAAAAGGTCAATTTTGCCATTTTATGTCATTTTTGCAATTTTTGTAATTTTATAATTTTTTGTTTTTGTAATATTTGAAATTTTTAAAACTTTTGTAACATTTGTAATTGATGTAATTTTTGAATTTTGCAAATTATAGCTTTTTTTGAAATTTTTTCTAATTTTTGTTATTTTTAATTTTTGTAATTTTTGTCATTTTTGTAATCTTTGTAATTTTTAATTTTTGTTGTTTTTGTATTTTTTTATAATTTTTGTAATTTTAGTTATTTTTGTTATTTTTGTTATTTGTGTAATTTTTGTTATTATTTTTATTTAAGTTATTTCAGTAATTTTTGTAATTTTTGTACTTTTCGTAATTTTTGAAATGATTGTAGTAATTTTAATTTTTTATTTTTGTCAATTATGTTATTTTTGAATTTTTTTTTATTTAAATAACTTCTGTCATTTTTGTTAATTTTGGATTGTTTTAATTCAAGAAATTTTTGTAATTTTAATTATTTATGTCATTTTTGTCATTTTTGTAATTTTTTGTAATTTTTGTAATTTTAGCAATTTTTGTCATTTTTGTCATTTTTGTCATTTTTGCCATTTTTGTCATTTTTGTCATTTTTGTCATTTTTGTCATTTTTGTCATTTTTGTCATTTTTGTCATTTTTGTCAATTTTGTCATTTTTGTCATTTTTGTCATTTTTGTCATTTTTGTCATTTTTGTCGTTTTTGTCATTTTTGTCATTTTTGTCATTTTTGTCATTTTTGTCATTTTTGTCATTTTTGTCATTTTTGTCATTTTTGTCATTTTTGTCATTTTTGTCATTTTTGTCATTTTTGTCATTTTTGTCATTTTTGTCATTTTTGTCATTTTTGTGATTTTTGTCATTTTTGTCATTTTTGTCATTTTTGTCATTTTTGTCATTTTTGTCATTTTTGTCATTTTTGTCATTTTTGTCATTTTTGTCATTTTTGTCATTTTTGTCATTTTTGTTATTTTTGTCAATTTTTGTCATTTTTGTCATTTTTGTCATTTTTGTCATTTTTGTCATTTTTGTCATTTTTGTCATTTTTGTCATTTTTGTCATTTTTGTCATTTTTGTCATTTTTGTCATTTTTGTCATTTTTGTCATTTTTGTCATTTTTGTCATTTTTGTCATTTTTGTCATTTTTGTCATTTTTGTCATTTTTGTCATTTTTGTCATTTTTGTCATTTTTGTCATTTTTGTCATTTTTGTCATTTTTGTCATTTTTGTAATTTTCGTCATTTTTGTCATTTTTGTCATTTTTGTCATTTTTGTCATTTTTGTCATCTTTGTTATTTTTGTCATTTCTGTTATTTTTGTTAATATTTTTTTCCTTATACAAGATAATTTTGTAACATTTGTACGTTCATGAGATTTTTGTATCACATCTTATCGTAGGGTGATACCTGAACAAAACCTCTTTCATGATGAATAATATCTTTTAAATCTGCAATAATCTCTGCTTACATTATGCCAGTTGTTGGCTTTGTTTGCAGCTGAGAACTTAAATGTTGACGTACCCTTCATTCAGCTGTTAGTAAGATTTTATTTTTTGAAAAGAACTATTAGCAAGTGTTACGCTGGCAAGAGAAAGTTCAAGAGTTCATCATCGGTTTATGAGAACCGTTTGCCAGATTGAAAGCAAATTATCCCATTTGATGCCACAGCAGATAATTGGCGATTCAGAACATGCATTTTCGCATATTATGCATTCATATTCCGGGCCATCACAATTGTGTTCAAATTTCCTGAACACGGAACTTCACGCAATCTTCCATCATTTAGATTGCCTTCAGCGAAGCGTTCAATTCTGTTTTACAATGACAACACAGAACTGAAATCGAAAAAAAAATTAAAAAAAAGCTGTCCAATATTCTCACTGCCATATGTTTTTATTTCTCCTCTCGATTCTACTCAGTGCGCCACTACCGGTATTGTATATTGCATTTTCCAACTGCGAAAACGTGACGAAAATTGACAAAAAGCGTCATTCATTCACTCAAACCTTGGTCCTCGTTCTTCTTTTTTATTTTTAAAGCAGATTCAGAAACGGAGAGAGTGATGCATCGTACAATTTTTCAAATCTCGTCAACACATTCCGAATTCCTACCCACCAACTACTTCATGTTCCGGAACAGCTCTTGGTTCGGATCCTCGCAGCATGTGATGGACCAAAATTGGCTTCGTTTTGCCCGAGAAGGCCAATAAGACCCATTGCATGCCGCCGGGAGTTTTCAGTCAGCTTCATAGATGGAACTAAAAGTGGCTGCTGGTTTGCACTTGCTTTTTTTTTATTTATTTATTATCCTCCCTTTCATTCAAAGCAGAGCATCTCCGTTTTTCCTTCTCGTTTTTATTCATCGTCGTTGTCGTTGGTGTTGTTTAGAGAACATTATGCTCTCGGGTGTTTTGCAGCAGCACATGCAGCACATCAGGAGCATAAAAAGAGCGTTAAAAACATGTCATTACATTAGCAGGCTAATTTATCAATAAACGACTGCTGCCGGGGGCCCCGGGAAGGTATCTGTTGCTTTTTTTCTTTGGCGCTGAAGAGTTATTGTAACTACTCGCATGTCACTTCACTACAAATGATCTTAAGGAGAGGAAGTAGATATATCACTTGAAGAAATGTTTGATGCTGCAAAAGTATTTTAAAATTTTGTTCTAATTCGTAAACTTTGAGTAGAATGCAAATAAAACAATTTCTTCGGGGATCCTCGAAGAATTCTTGAAATCTTTAATTTTGCATCATTACTTTTTTAAGTACCCACCCCGAAAGCCCAAAAAACTTCCCAATCAGTCCTTGAATATCAATTTGACACTTCTCACTAAAAGCCGCTATATCCCTCTTGTTTCTCAACCGATTTTTACAAAATTTATAGTTTTGGAAACCTCGTAGTGTATCTCAAATATATTTTTCAGACAAAAGTGATCTACAATACTTCTGTTTTCCGTTTTTCAAAGTCTTAGAAAAAAATCGAAAAAAGACTCTAGATCAGCTAAGGAGTTTTTATAAAAAAAATTACTTAGTGTCCAAAAAGCTGAAATGCTGAAGCAAAACGTTGCACATAAAGATATATTTGGTTAAAAGATCATGACCACAAAAAATGTAAAAAAGTGGTGAATAACCGTACTTTTCCATAAATTAATCGTCAAAATTGTTTCAGTCACACAAGATAGATTTTTAAAAAAGAATTGAAAAGTTGACATAATTCGGCTCACAAAATTTTCGACGAATTTTTGAAGGTATCTGTTTTTTGAACTTTTTGTCAATTTGCCATTTTTTTAGATTTTATCGCTATAAAATATAAATTTTCACTGGATTTTGAGTAGGGGAGAGTGGGGTAACGTGGGCCGCTTTAAATATCTCAGCTGTGTGTTAAGAAAAAAATCACAATCCAACTGTCATCGTCGTCGCTTTGCGTAAGCATGTTTTCAATATATATACTATATATATTGACCTTTGTACGCATCATATGCTTCTTTTATTTAACTAACCAAGAAAATGTACTTTCATAATTAAACAAGAACCCTCAAATTGCATCCGTGGGAGACCTGCAGTACATAAAAAAATTTTGCTCAAACGCTTAAGATCTTAGTTTTGTCATGTTCTTTCACGGGGAAAAGGAATTTTTGATGAAACAATAATAAATCACACAAACGCAAGTAGTTTGCTCGTTTCCCCACAGTTACTCAAAATCCAAAAAAAAAAAACTTTTTTTTAAAACAGTCAGAGCTCGGGAAATTAATGTATTTAAAAAATAAAAAAAAATTGCCTAATGATACCTTAAAGATGTAGGAAACCTTTCATTATTTTTTTTATCTTTTTATCATTTAGAATAAAGAAGTAATGAAGCAAAGAAAATAAGTGGCCCGTGATACCCCACTTTCCGCTATATATACTCAAGATTTCCGCAATAAATTTATGTTCATCAGAAAGGCAATTTTATACCGATGCTAGTGGTGTAGTAACATAAGTGCAGCGAAACTTCACAAATAAATTAGAAATAATATGATAAAACATGAGAGATATATTGGTTTAAGTCAGGCAGCAGTGTCAAATTGACACTCCAAGGACTGTAAAGGGGAAAATTTTGAGGGATGGATGAGGGTTAAAAAACGGATATGAGTTTCGAAAATCATGTATCCAATTTTGAATGAAATGCAAAACCAAACTTGAGCGTTCACAGAACACTTTTTGATTTCTGATTTTATATGATGATCAATAAAAGTTGCAGCGTAGTTCCTGAGATATTGAAGTTTGAATGGTAAATGTCCGAACAATCTGATTTTCGTAGGACTATTGTATCTCAGGCCACACAAACTTTATGAAGCTCAAATTTTGTGATATAATATTGTGATAGTTGATCTACCTAACGAAGAAAATTTTATCAAAAAAGTTAAAAAAGTATGAAGTTATGGAACTTCAAAGTCGGAGTGATACTGCGCATATTTTCAACTGCTATACAATTATGAACGGTACTGTATAGGAGGATCAGAATCAGTTTCTGAATTAGTCTCTAGATCAAGATCAGCATCAGGTTGTAGATCAAGAACCGAAACTAGATCGAATCAGGAAGAGGTTTATGAGAAGGATACCGATCAGGATTTTGATTTCGAAAAGAATTTTGCCACCCAGAAGAAAGCATTCAAGTCTTTTAAGCAAGCGGTCATGAGATCGAATCTCTTCATTCATTCAGTTTCTCTGAGATCCTATATGTGTGTATCCGTTTGAAAAACATTAAAACATTGTTTTAGATTTGGCAGTGTTCGGCATCTCTAATTGAAAAATTAGCGGCGCTAATTAAATCGCTAACTCATTTAAATTTAGCGATCGCTAATTAAAACCGCTGAATGAGCGGACAAATTTATCGCTTCAAGCTTAAAGCGCTAATTGCTAACCGCTAACTGTTGATAAACAATAACGTAAACAGGATGGCAACAGCATGGATTATGGTTGCATCTCAATTCGTTTGCTCAAATACTTTACAAACATAGAGCAGATTGTTTTTGTGCCCAGTCTGTTGGAAAATCTTTAACCAGGTAACTTTTTTTTCAAACTTTCAAAATAGTAATGCAAAATTCTCATGATAGGAGCATTGCCATACGTGTATCTAAAAAACTAAATGAAATAAATATGCAAATTCATTCTATGGTGTTATACTATCTTATTTTTATTTTACCTGATTTGAAATACTTGTAAAAACTGCTTTGGGAAATATAAATATCTCATCTACTTAAAAAAAGATGTAAAAAGCGGATTTTTCAAGCATTTATTATTCAAGACTTGCCGTGTGAGATAGTAATCTGAGATCTAAAAAACTTAAAAATTTGGAAAAGCTTTTGAAAATCCATCGATTAACCTAAAAAACACATTTCAACAAATCACCGCATGTGGATGTATCATGTAAAATATTGATGAAGTAAACCGTTTACTGTATTTTTGCAAGCAAAAAACAGTATCTAAAAATTGACCTTCTAGCTTTGAATTATATAAATGATGTTTAAAATAGTTAAATACTGTTTAACAATATTTATTGAATTGTTTGTCTGAGAATGTTGAGAAAAGAAGTACATCAACAGAAAAAAGTTAATCTGTATGAGGCACTTCTCCCCTGAGACCATTCGAAGAAACCATTTTCACTTGGAACGCATATTGATGTAAGAATGATGTCCTTTGTCTCCTTTACTTGTCAAATGACAAAAAGTTTACTTCTATCAGTAATAATTTGTGAATTTGAAACAAGTAAATGGAAGTTAGCGTTCTTCATTTAGCGGAACCAAAAAATAGCGAAACTTTTTAATTCGCTAGCTCAATCAAAGTTTAGCGGCAAAATTAAACCGCTAACAAAAAGTTATCGGACTAACTAGCGATTAGTGGATAAGCGTTTTTGTGCCGAACACTGAGAATTGGGTTCTGTACTGGATTAGGATCAAGATCAAAATTGTTGTAATGGGCCCTAGAGAAACAACCTAAAAACGCATTTGACTCCTTGAAATGTGAAGTCTGACCAAAAAAAAAAAATTATAAAGTAAATTACATGAACATAGTCGAAAACTTTTTTTTAGTAATAAAACCTTCCTGTACGGTTAAAAAAAAGGGCAGTTAGCCGGTTTGAGTAGATCCGGATTACTATTTTGGCTGAATTTTCAAAACTACTGAACTGATTTTCAAAAATCAATTCATTTTGGAATTGTCTACATGTTCACTATCTTTTGATGAAGAAAAAAAATACTCTTAATTAAGTTGGTGTCTGAAAATTGAACCGAAAGACAAAATGATCAAAAAAACATGACGTTTTTTAACGAAGATCGATTTTTTCTTATTATATACTCTTTTCACATTTATTTAATCTATAAAAACATAAAAATCAATGGAAACTCACCTAATTTTTTTTTGTGATATTTTTATGACATGGAGAACCGCGAACAACATACAACGAGAAATCAGCTGACCAATTCGATTTCTTATAATATAAGTTAAAAAAAAATTTTTAATAAACTTTTCAAATGACCAGGTCTGTAAAACCAAGCTCTTTTGTTATTTCAATATAAGTTCTAAATCTATTTGAATTCATATCAGTCAAGAGTTTTCGAATACGACTTTGTGGCTCTTCTCGTTAAGCGCCAACTCGGGAGAAAACCGCCGGGCGGGTTCACACACACCTGCTCGCCTGCACGTTCAACAGAGAAATGGACGATTCCTTGGTTCGCCGCTTTCGGCTTGATGACTGATGATGGTTTGCTGTGGCGGCGCCGACGGCCGCGTCGGCGACGCAGTGTTACCCGATTGACAGGCGAAGTTAGATAGGCTACACGCTCAGATCGGAATACCACTGACTTTAACAAAATGAGTTATCTTTGATGCAAAAAATCCATTTATTATTGAATTTGTGATAAATCGTTTTCTGAAGATCATAAAAATAAAGACTCGACTTTCAGTAGTTTTGATCTTATAGTCAAAACGCTAATCCGAGTCTATATAACCCTAACCGGCTAGTTGTCTTTTTTTTTGCTGGTTGCCTCTGGTAATCCAAAAATAACCGTTACCGAGATATCGCTTCTAAAAAGTCATATAGATTGGGTCATATAGACCCTAACCTCAAAAGAATTTTAAGGTTCATAGATTTTTCATTTTACTGGTGACGGACTTTATGCCAAATGGAAACGGAGCCTATTAGAATTTAATTAAACTTTGTGGGCATAAAGATCTTACCTAGTAAGGCAACTTGGCATACTGAGTTTTCGTTTCTCTAACTAACATTTGAAAAGGGCCAAACTTTTTAGGCAACCATTTGATTAACATTTCAAGCTCGAAAATTACAATTCCTACACAAATGTGGTTCATTAGAGAGTTGTGGAAAAATAAATGAATTTTGGTTTAGCCCATTAGGAAATAGACTTTTTTTAGTGTCTGAACACGAAACAATGAAGTAACTCAAAAGCTATAGCTGTTTTCCATGGTATAACCCTTTCCTTCCCACGACTAAAACTAAAGTTCTATAATAAAAGATGCATAATTTAGGGCTACTATAATGACCCATTCGATAAATTTGGTTTTTGAGGTGGATATATGCTCCATTGGGAAGATAACAACACATAGGGTGCAAATGAAAAACAAGAAATAGTTGCAAACAACCATGGAATTTCATCACTTCATTGATCTCAAAGTAAAACGATCCTAATTGCTTAAAAACTTTTCTGGTATGCGCATCCCTCGAAAGTCTATTTATTGAAATACTAGCTGACCCGTTGTGCTTTGCTACACCTTCCGGAAATAAATGTAATTTGTGAAAATTTATTAAAATTTAGATTTTAGAGAGCTGCAGTTCTGAATAGCAATTCAAAGATGGTATATATTATTTACTGAAACTTGATCTCTAAACTCGTTTTTCAAGATCTGAAATTTGTACTCTGTACCCAAAAAAACCTTTTTAAATATGGTCCCTTCTTTGAAATACTCTTTATCTTAAATTTACATGGGAGCTCTCCCATCTTTTTCAATTTTGTCCCCCACTGCTTGAAGAAGGTAGGCAAATTTAACCGGCTCGATACCCAAACAGCACTTATCATGGTAATGAAAAATATATTAAAATAGTTATGTATTAAATACAGTGCAAATTTCATTTTTTTAAATAAATTTTCTACGGTAAACATATAAATATTTAAAAAATATCAGTTGCATCACTAAATAAGTTCTCAGCGTTTTTTTTAATTTTTTATTTGAAAGTCAAATATTCAAAAATGTAGGCAAAAACAAATTTCTAAGTTAACATTTGTCCCGTATATTGGGGCAAGTGTCAATGCAAAGCTTATTTACAGATGCGTCAGAGTAATGGCTTTAAAATGGATTTTATACGAATTCCTGTTTTTTGTTTTATCAAGTTTCACAGTATTCCTGTAATATAAATTTATGTTTGTTACTCCACTTTTAACGAATGCTATTCAAAGGGAATGACCTTAATTACAAAGACATTTAAGAATTTTCAATATCCGCTGCAGTTTCAACATTCGGAATACCCTTTCTGGTCTTTCCAACATATTGAATCATTTTAAAGATGAATTTCTTAAAAACTCGACGTTTGCCCTTGCCCCACCGTGTAAGTTGACAGAAGGGAATATTGTTTTTAACACTTTAAGGGTAAACTAAAAATTTCTCTTAAAAATTTTGCGTCCAGTTGAATATCAGTTCTAAAGTCTCGCTTTTCAAAAACGAATCAGATCAAAAGTCTCTTTTATGCAGCCATGTAACACAAAAACACTTTTTCAAATAAAAAGCTCCCATTTTCATTTCTAAATTCGTTTCAGTTGTGTATTTGGGCCCAAGTAAAAATTTCTAGAGGGAAACATAATTTTTAATATTTTTTAACAGAAAAAGTTGAACGTTTGAACATGTTCTAATGTTCCTTGAATGAAAAGTCGAATGCTACCTACATTAACACGAACTAAATATGGAAGTATTTTTGCAAATCTTTCAGTTGGTTTTGATTCGATTGATAAAATACCAATCCGTGTCACATCTAGGCGTCATTTATTACCACGTGCTGTGTACAAATCAAATAAGCAAGAAAAAAACACATCTAGGTTGCATATCGCCCCACATGTTTGAGAAACAGGCGCCTTATGTTGAATTTTCCAGCAATCAATGAACAGTGTGCTTTGGTTACTATCCTCTTGCAACGACGTTTGCTCGCCCATGGATACGAAAAACAAACCCCAGGTTGAGAAATACGCGCCAAAATATTCCCAATGATCAGTATGCTATGCCTTGGTTACTATCCTTTTGCGACGTTGGCTCGACGCCTCGACCTTGGAGACGAAAAACAAACCGCCCAAAGGAAGAAAAAATCTCGAGAAAATGGATGTCATGACTTTAATTTGTTCCAAAAAACTACAAATTTTGTATGAAAGCCTCCCCTCCCTCAAGTCGGATGGAGTTTTGACAATTACAGAAACCATCCCCGGCCACAAAAACCCTCAGATGCCAATTTTGACGATGATCGGTTCAGTAGTTTCCGAGTCTATAGGGAACAGACAGACAGACAAACATTCATTTTTATATATATAGATTTAAAATTTTCATTTTTGCATTGAACAATGGCCATGACACTTTGAGCAAGGAAAACAAAACATGCCGTTTTCGAGAAAATCACGAACTTTTGCAAATATTTCGAGACATGTGGTAATTTAAGCAGATGAAATAACTATCCTAAAGCGATTTTTTTTGACGAAATGATTTTCATGAGTATTAATAAGAAACTTCACAAGAACAAAAGTACGTTTCGTTCCCAGTGTATCACCAGTAATCCACTTTACTTACTCCAAAATTTATATGTTTAGTTGAAATCATCATTTGATTCTGCTTGCATAACCAAACTTCTGCACGTCAGTATTTTTATATGAGAAAAATTATGGAAACTTGTCAAGTTATTGAACAACAAATGACGACTTGATTTAAATTCGAAAAAAAAATCGAGTTTTTTGCTGCTTTTGATCTGCCAAGCAAAACCTAGCGAATCGATTTTCTTCAAATTTCGTGCAATGTTTCTTCACTCATATCTACACGTTCGGTGAAAAAAGGTGTTGATCCAAAGCGCCCAGTTCAAATACGAGTTGTGGATCACCTGTGCTACCATGGAAAGGAAGGGGTTAATAAGCTTCCTTCTTAAGATGGCCATTGAGTCCTTTTCACTCCTATCTCACAATTTTGATTGAAATTTAGTAAAAAGATTGTTGAAATATAAAGTTAGTATGTCTGAAGTTTTTGAAAGGTTTTATCGAAAGGATCAAAAGTTACGCGAGGTTTAGTATCCCAGTTATGAACCTTAAAAGGCGTTTTTTATAAAATTTTGAACGATTAAAAAATCACTCATCCACAAATAAGTTAAAAAATGTCTGACAGAAGCAACACAGAAAATAAAAAATATATAAATGATCCAATTGTGGTTCATATTGTGATCACAAATGTGGTTCATAAGAGAGTTGTAGAAAAATAATTGAATGTTCAGAAGAAAAATATTGATTTTTTTTTCAATCCAACACTGAGAAAAATGCATTTCAGGATATAAATCAATGAACATCAAATTGCTGCCAAAATGAATTCTTATTATGAAGATGACCCTATTTTTTTTTATCTATTTGATAAGGCATAAGGCAATAAAATTTTAATTAAAACTCATAGCATGTGGTCATTTTTAATGAAACGTAGTCAAACGTCAAACGCTCCATAAAGGTTGATCAAACGGAGAAACCCCCCCCCCCCCCCCTCCCCTTCCATCTACAATTATTGCGATAATATGTTTTATCTTGATTTTTTTTTTCTTAAATACGATCAGAGTCAATGGATTACTATAATGATCTGCTTTTAATTAAGTTTTATCATTATAAACCCAAAACATTTGTTTTAAGTTTTTCATTTAGAAAAAAAAGTTTTTGTTTGAAAAACTGTTTTCCTTAAGAGTGTTCACTTTACAATGTTCAGAAGAGTTGAAGATCACATTATTCCCCACCACCGGTAAAAAAATCATCGAATTCTGAGAGGGCCATTTCTTTTTTAGTCGACTTCAAGTTTTTAGTCTGCATTTTCTTTCAGTGTGGGATTTACACTTACTTTTACCATCAATTATTACAATCGAAGCTCTTTTTTCTTAGAATTTTAATCGAAGCAGTTTTTGAATTAAAGGTTGGAAATCTACACTGAAAAAAGTTGCATGATTATGAAAAAAAAAATTGTTAGAAAAAACATTTTTTTCTTAAATTTGCATAAGTTTTAATATATGGACGACTTGTAGGCCTTGTTATTACACGCCTAAGAAAACAATGTCATTAAATTTTGTAATATTGTTATTTGGGAAAATGAGTTTTGGTTTTAACAATGTATTTTTCTCAGTGTAGGACATTAGAATATTTTTGTCATTATTTTTTTCTAAAAATTCAATTTTTTTCCAAAACTTTCCCATGAACCTAATTTGTGTAGGAATTGTTATTTTAGAGCTGAACATTTTCATAACACAAAGTTTCGTTAAATTCTGAGAGGGTCATGCCAGCTACTTTGTCGAGTTGGTGCGAAATCCGTCTGGTACTCAATTAGGCCGGACCAAATATCAATTTCTAAATAAATAAACTTTGAAGTATTTTATAAAAATTTTGAAAATGTATCAAAAATCCGAAAGATTACAAGTGCAAAAATAAATGGAGGAAGATGTAATAGTCTTTTGTATTTTTGATTTCTTTGAATTTTTCGATACAAAATAACTAGATTAATAGGTAAGGGAGAGGCGGGCGCATATTAAGGAAAGCACTCATTTTCTCCCATATTTCAATAGAAAGAAGACTAAAAACTATGTGCACATGAGCGGACATCTATTTTATATACGTTAGAGTGATTTTTCTGTTTGAAACTCTTACAGTTTTTGTGAAAATAATTTTACAATAAAAGAAGTCAAAATAGCCGATTTCCGAAACCGGCGGGCTAAATGCGCATATTTATGTTTTTAGCTATATTTTATTCACACTTGCAATATTTTGATATTATTTAATTGAAAATGGTAGAAACGGATGTATGTTTGTATGTATGCTTACGTCAAGGCTGAAATTTTGGTGAAATTTTAAACATAACTAGTTCTTTTGCATGAAACATGGTTTGGTTTGCCAAATGGCCATATTTCATGATAGTATTTTGTTCGAATCGTATTATTATCGGATCAGTATGAAGTTATTCTTTTTTCGCTACAAGATCGTGATTTGAGCGTAGGTTTAATGTTTAAATGATAAAAAATAAAAAATGTATAAGACTAATCTATTTCTTCTTTATATAGGCATTTGACCTGCCTTGATATGGGCATTCAGAACCTGTCTCTTATTCCAATATCTTATCATTTACAACTTTGCCAACTTTGCCAAAAGCTCCGGTTTCCAGACGAATAAGAAAAAAAAACCATTAACATTTTTGTTCACAGAATCTGTACGCACGATAGTTTAAGTTCAATATATTTTAATAAAACTGACAAAAATCTTTTTTGAATTTTTGCATTTTTTTGGCATTATTTAACAACTCAATTTTTCCATGTCATGTGTTAAAAGCGTATTACCCTCAAACTGCACTGATTAGATACGTTGTATCTCCAGCCATATCGTCAATCGGCTGTATGCGCATATTACCCAATATGCGCATTAAGAAGCACTTCCCCCTATTGTGCAATGATATAGTATGCAATTTTGTTGCATACAAGCAAATTCGTGTAATTTATTCCAATTTATTCGTTTTTTGCATTTTTATATTATTTTTTTTTTAGTTATTTTTTTATTAACACATCTTACCTGTCGGCCACTTATGGGATTCGAACCCAGAAGTTTTCTTGCTGATACCGGGAATCGAACCCAGTCCACCTGGCATACCAACACCAGACTCGCGCCAGCCTATCCACTAGACCACATCGGCGCTTTTCTCAAACGAATGCATTAAAGATGAACACCAAATCCCTTCAGTGTTTAAAATTTTATGTATTGTCTTTAAAGCATTATCGAATCACGATTAATTCAATATTTATAGGCATAACTACCCGTTTATTTGAATAATGTGCCGCCAAGCTTACCTCTTTTCTGATACCAAACATTTTAAAGCATGGATCACGCAAAATCTGGACGCATTAAAAATGTTTTGTAATCAAAATGAAGGGTTTTTATTGCACTTCAAAGGAAAAATAAGAAAAAAATCATTCCGATGTTTTTTTGAGGAAATTTCAAACTTTTCTTCGAGAACCACTCATTATAGTTTGGACACCCTATTTACTGCCCTCAGCGGTTATTTTGTTCCACAATCTCTTCATCTCTGCTGCATCCCGATTCGTCCTACCATTCATCTTCATCTTCTGCTTGACAATTGCCCGAAATTTTTCGATAGGGCGGAATTGAGGGCAGTTGAGTGGGTTGATGTCTTTTTCGACCAAATCCACCCGTTTTGGCCCCATACCACTATAGTACCTCTTAGCTGTAGTGCCAGCTTGCCAAATCGACGAAAACTTTGCTGGTCTTTTGTGAGATCTAATGTACAAAAACAAACGTTTTTAAGGCACTCCTCCTACATTTCGGAGTCCATGGTCTTGTTTTTCACAAAAATTGAGGTTTTTCGTCCGCAGCTGCAAATACCTTACCAGATCAAACATTTTTTTGCCAACTTATCGGCAAAAACGAATTTCAACTTGGCGGGGACATCACCCCGACCAGTGCAGTGCACCACTACAGTGGCTTTATAAAAGTTTTGGCCAGGAAGCTGTCCAAAATCCATCTTCGCGTACGTTTCGTCATCCATGAGGATGCATCCGTCATACTTCGTTGGAATCTTGTTGTATAACTTCCGGGCACGTCCTTTGACTACTAAATTCTGCTTCAATTTCCGGTTTGGTTGCTTACTGGCCCGATAGGATCGTATTCCTTCGCGCAGACGAATTCTTCTAACGGTGCACCGGTCGACGTTGAATTTCTTGGCGATGTCGTAGTCCGACTACCCTGAGTTTGCCTTGATCGTTCTCAACACCTTCAAATGCAGTTTCTGATTCTTAGGTCCACTATAACGCTTGGTATGAACCTGCCGATCGATAGTATGCATCTCATGGAAACGTTTGAGAACGCTGCACACGGTTGATTTGAGCGTTTTTAAACGATTTCGCGATTTTTTTCACCCGACCACGTTCAGTTTTTCACGTGAGTGTTCAAAATTTATTTTCGTCTCGCGGCTTCCATCACGTGTAACTTTTTTGGAACAAAACGAAACGTAATGAAATTTTCAGCACTGATAGAGGAAACAATTCTGAACAAAGTACTGTCAAAACATTCCAGATCCAACATCTAAGAGCGCAATGGTATAATAAACAGTGCGTCCAGATTCATGGTGATCCATGCTTTAATTTTTCAACAAAATTTTTTTTTTAAATAAGGAAAATAAATATCACCCACGTTAAATGATAAAATTATTGAATTTTCTAAGGATCATATCATGATATTTGATTTATATTTATCTAATAACTTTATAATAATAAATTTCGCACTTATTAAAATTTGAAGAATTTTCAAATAATAAGCTTCTTTGACATTTAATGAGGCAATGATGTTTTGAAGTTACTGTTCATTTGGTTTTCAAAATGCTCAATTTAAATTGTTTTTGTTCTTTAAATGAATTCACAGAAACAAAAAATATTTAAAGTTTCATGTTGCGCTGATATGATATTTTCAATTCAAAAATTTTTGGCCAAAACTGAAAGGTTTTATATGAGTTCTCTAAAGGTAAATATTCATAACCTTTCCATTTTCCAAGGATCTTTAAGGATTTTTCCTTTATCACAAGCCTATTGCACGAGGAAGTCCCGCTCAGATCGTTGAACTCTACTCGGCTACCACACTTTTCAGTACCTACATTCAAGAACGCATCGAAACAATGTTTCTTTTTCCTTCTCATCAATGATGGTGGAATGAATGGATGGAATCCAGCTACGCCGGTGCGCCGGCTATCGGTCTGTTTCCCACAATGGGCCTCCCGATTCACGTATCGCACTTAAGTTAGAATCAATTAAAATTGCACCTCATCGCGCCAACAGCCGGGCCACGATCCGGGGTTTGTTTACCTGTCGAACAATTTGATCAGTCAGCGCGAAAAAGTAGCAATAATATTGTGACGACAAAAAAGACTGCTGCTGGGAAAAATTGTTCCTCGGACCGCACACATTTTCCGACTCACGGGTGGTTCACGAATCGTGACGTGAAGTGACGAACTAGTATATGGGCAAATCAAAACAACGAACCGACAACGGTTTTAATTGATGAGAGGCAGCCACCCCCAAAAAAGGAGTGCGGTTAGCGATTTTTTTCCCTATTGCCACCTGATCTGATCGATTGGCAAACAGCTGGGGTGAATCGATGCATTTTTGCAGGTTCATCAGAATTTGTCCAATGTCCAATCATGGGCTGGAGTATTTTCGTTGTCTGTCTCGCTCGTCAGTTACTTCCGATATTGCGGTTCTGTTTCTGTTTTGGTGCCGGAAAAATCTGGCTGGTTTTTGTTCTCACAGTAGAAATTCCCTAGCGCGATCGCTTGGAGTAATTGAACTCTGGGGTATTGACGTGACTCGCGATTCAAAGTCGAGCTACCGGGGATTTCCTGTAGAATCTTGGCAGCAGTGGAATGAGTTGTTGTTGTTATTGTTTGTGGTGGCATCAACCGGTCCAAATCGGAATGACTCACACACAGTGTGCCGTATATGGCGACCGTTAGAATCAGGCCCAGACTGTTTGGCGGCTATGATTTGCACTGGAAGTAGCCGTTTGTAGTGCGCGAAGATGATCACGGTTCGCTGGGCTGTAATTAGATACGTAATTAAGTGCGATTGCCATGTGTATCGAGCGATGATCCGATGGATTTCAGCAGTCAACGGCAGGTTCATGATCGCGAGACTGTGGGATCAATCAATCCTGTCGATCAATGAGCGGTTTTTTTGTTTGTTTGAAGGATGTCAAGTGCGTAAGGGCTCGACGAGAGCTGGAACTTCAACCGATGCCTTCCGCATCCTTAAGGTCTTTTGTGAGCATCAAACTCCCTCGATCAGCTACTTAAAATTCTACTTCTGGATGCCCTCTCATGGAGCTCTAACAACCGACCTATTTGGTCATCGTTCAAGCTTCAATCACTAGTAGGTACGTCATTGTTAATTAGACAAGTCGCAAAATAAAATCCCTTCTAGGGCCGGACAAAGGAAACATCCATAATTGATCGACACACGACTTCAAGTGCTTCATCCAGGAAAGAAGGTCAACCGAAGGGCTGGATCATAAATCTCTGTCAACGGCCCTTGGCCGTTAAAAGTGACCGGGCAAAACTATTCCCACATCGAGGGAGAAAAACTACTTTTCTCCGGCAGTCAGTCACAGGTCCAGCAGATGATGATGATGATTCATGGCTTCTAGGAATCGGTTTGTTCCATACGTCCAATCCATCCCGAAGGTAATTTCACGCATGATCGCCGGGCTTGGCGTGGCTCCAGGCAGCAGCAGCAGCAGCACCTCAATCGTTCGCTAACGTCAAGCAAATAAACACAGACACAACAGTTGAGAATTAGAGAAAAAAAAGTAACAAAACAAATCCAAACAGCCACTCGGTAAATAAGAAACAGATCGGCGCGGCTGGTTGGTTGTTTTATTATCGTAGCGCTTCTTGCTGAATGCACGAAAGTTCCGGTGAGTTAGCTGCTGAGAGCACGAAAAGCAGAGTGCATGTTTAGTTACCGGTTCTGGAGCCACTCTAGACCCAAATTTGTGTAGGTTTGCATTTGATGAGCAATACCTGCTTCGGCGTGTTTATTTTACTGCAGAGAAGGTGCTGATGTGAGTCATCAGGCTGAATGGGCAAAAGATAAGTTGTCTTTTCACTATCACACTTATTCATCACCACTGGATTCTTCTCATTTGATTAGTTTATCAAGCAAATTTTTGCTAAGGCATTGATTTTAAATCAAATTCGGGGCAAAATACTTAAACCAGGCTCGTCCATGGAGAGGAGGCTAGGGTGTTGTTCATAAATCAAATTTAGCTAAAAATAAAAAGAATACAAAAAAGGACTATAAATAAGGAAAATGATTTCTGATTTGAAATCAATATTTCCGAAACACTGGAAAATAAATGCGAATGAAAATTTTGAGATATACCAGAATATAAAAAAGAATCAGTGCACAGAGCCTAGAATAAATAAAATTTAGACCTCGTTCGTTTTTGGCAATATCGATTTTGTCAACATCCTACCAAAATGACGAAAAATACAAAAATTTCAAAAAACTCAAAAACAAATACAAACAAAGGAAAAGAAAAGTAAAAAAACAGCTGAAAAAAGTTGCAAAACGACAAAAAAAAACAAATATGATGAAAACAACAAACATTCTAAACATCACAAAACAAAGTTCTAAAAGTGTTAAAATATGTTAAAAAAAAACAAAAAAAAATACTAAAAATTATCAAAAAATTATCAAAAATAGAGTTCATAATAAAAACAACGGCTAATTTATGTTATGAGGTTAGAAAAAAGATGATGAATAAGTCATTCAATTTTGGCAACAAAAAGTTCTCGAGCGAGTTGCCAAAAACGAAAGGGACATGTGTAAAACCAGATTTGAGAAGAAATTGAACCCAAATTCCAAAATAAATTTCAGATCAAGTCGGAAAATAATCATGATTTTAAATTGCATTGTAAAAAGGACAAATTAACTTTTCTTTCTTTCATTTTGAATAGAAGGGATGATTGAAAAATTAACAGTAATACCCTGAATTTGAAAAAAAAACTTCAGTAACGTTTTAAAATGTAAATTTTTGAATGGGGAAAAATATCCACTCTGAACCTAAATGAATTGAGTAAAAACGTATAGTTGATGATTGAATTTAATTTGATGAATTGATCAAATTAAATTTTTAGCCTAAGTTCCTTTTGAAGTTGACTTTAAATTTACAATAAAAGCTTACAACTTTTTAATTTTAAAATTGAGAGCCCATGCTGTAAAGGCTGAGAATTGGGTGATTTCTTGAATGATCAATAAGAAACTGATAACAATAATAATAAAGCAATCTAAGTTTTTAAGTAAATATTTGAAAGCACAAAAAACGCAAATAATAATTATGTCATTGCACATAAGAATTAACTTTGAAGTTGCTTCTCCTAATCGTTTTTGAACTTTTCGTATATTTTGGAACTAAATTAACATGGTTGATTCAAAAAATACTATTTTAAAAATAAAATAACTGAAAAAGGTAAGGAACAAGTTTTCAAACGCAGTTTGTATATTTTAAAATTTCAAGCTCTGAATATTTTGTTGCCGAAAAATTGGGCCCTGAAAAAGACAGAAGGTAGAAACTTTATTTTTCTTATTGATATTTTTAAATATTTTAAATATTAATATTTTGTCAGATTTTTTTTATTATATCTGAGGCCCTTGGAGTCAAAGGGGTTTAAGTGCATTAAAGCTTGTTTAGAGAAAACAGGCTTTTAGGTTGTTGTGTTTGGCAATTTTCCATATATTTTTCGAAAATTTGAATTTTGCCTTAAAAAATCGATGTTTTTTGACGACTGTTACTTTAATTTAAGGTGATTTTTCGGCTTTCAGTCTGTTCAAATAGCAAAAACGACTATTTATTTAACGTTCCAACGTTTCAATCCATATAGAATCGTCATCAGGGACTGTAATGTTTATTGTGTGTTAACAAAATATCAAAAAATCTTCACGAATTTAACTGATTCTTACCTAAAATGTGTCGTATTTCTTGTCAGGTTTGATTCGGCTGATCGGGTAAAGCTGTCATTTGTGTCTGTTACAATATTTTGTGATTAATTTGTGATTCTAGTGTTTTGTAGTGCTGTCTGACTTACTGTGAAAAAATCCGTACTTCCTCCTATTTTCTGGATTAAATTTCCGCAGCATCGATTTTCCACAGTCACTACTTTTCACTTTTTGTTTTGCTTTGATCTGTTATTACTAGTCCGTGCTATTGTTTTCTGAATGTTGTTGGATTTGTGTTTCTGTGTTGGTAGTTTTATGTTTTTGGTTTATTTTTCGTATGTGTTGGATGGTTTTAAAAATGTTTGCGTATGATGTATGTATGTTTTGCATGACAGATGTGACAACGAAAACAAATTGCTAATACTGGAGAATTGCCACATTAAAACAACAAAACATGCAATAAACCTAAAAAAAGACACCGAAAACATACATACATCATACGCAAACATTTTTAAAACCATCCAACACATACGAAAAATAAACCAAAAACATAAAACTACCAACACAGAAACACAAATCCAACAACATTCAGAAAACAATAGCACGGACTAGTAATAACAGATCAAAACAAAACAAAAAGTGAAAAGTAGTGACTGTGGAAAATCGATGCTGCGGAAATTTAATCCAGAAAATAGGAGGAAGTACGGATTTTTTCACAGTAAGTCAGACAGCACTACAAAACACTAGAATCACAAATTAATCACAAAATATTGTAACAGACACAAATGACAGCTTTACCCGATCAGCCGAATCAAACCTGACAAGAAATACGACACATTTTAGGTAAGAATCAGTTAAATTCGTGAAGATTTTTTGATATTTTGTTAACACACAATAAACATTACAGTCCCTGATGACGATCCTATATGGATTGAAACGTTGGAACGTTAAATAAATAGTCGTTTTTGCTATTTGAACAGACTGAAAGCCGAAAAATCGCCTTAAAAAATCTGAAAAAATTATCAAATATAGTTTGAAATATGAAAAATCGTTCGGCATCATTAACTCTAAATCGACCATTTTGTCACTTATACCCCTTTGGCTCTGAGGGCCTCATCTAGTTTTGGTTATATGAAGACTAAAAGTTTACAAATGAATCAGTTTAGAAAAAACAAATTCATACGAAAGAAAACTGATTCTGAATTTGTTCATTATACTCAATTCAATAAAAGAATTTAATTCAGTAATATTTATATGATGATAAGTGATCAAAAAAGTTTAATTGGACAGGATTATTTTTAAAATTTGGAAGGAATCATTTCTGACAAGACTAAAGAAAGATAAAAAAAAATTTATTACATTTAACAAACGTGTGGAAGACTGAAAAACAATTAGATTTTTATTTTAAATAATATCTTAAATTCAATTAGATTTAAAACTAATTTGAAAATGTTTTAAAATTCACATTTTTCACAGAACAGCGAAAAATAAACGAATAGAAAACTTATTTTTTTTTCGCAGAAGTCAAAATTACTGCCGATTTTTAATTAATTTAAAATTTTTGTAATACTTTAAAGTTTTTCTTGAAGTGCAAAAATTTTTCAAATGATTTTTGCCAATTTTCAATTTTTTTTTTTTTAAATCAAAAGTTGATGAACACTTATTTTATGTTTATATTCATTTATTTATATTCATATCTGATGTATATATTCACCCAAATTAATCATAATTATCTCTTAAATTTTTTGAACCTTTGAAAAATGTTAATTTTGTGGCAATTTGAATGTGGAGTTGAGCATTTAGAAGAACAAGAAACACAAAATGATTAATATGAGGCCGAAATTGGTTTCAAGAAGAATATTTCATACCAGCATGCAATTTAAAATGTTATAAACGATTTTTTTAATACTAGAAATGATCAGTAACGAAGTAACTGATTTTGGTTAATTCTGTATCGTACGTCGTACGCCGTACGTCGTTTTTGAACGTCATAAATTAACGTAAATAGAAATGTCTCAGGCCTAGTGATTAGGATCTTTATTCCACCGAAGCCGAGACTCAGAAAATTGTCTTGTTAACATTTATTTTTAAACACCTTTTGGGGTCAAGTAATCTCCCGTTCAGGTATCAGGTATCAGAAAAGAGGTAGGCTTGATAGCGGGTGGAGGGTTTTTAAACCCTCAAAACCAATCAAATAAATTCAAACTCAAACAAAGTTGCTATAAATTTTGATTTTTTTTGTCCATAAACGAATTTTTTTTTTTTTCAAATTAATCATGACCGGTTTTTAGGGAGCCAGAAATACCATTTGAAATATGCTGATGTGTTTCGAAGTAAAAAAAAGTTAAAAATGTTTATTTTCTTGTTTTTTGTTGAATAATTTCAGGGATTTGACAGAAATTTAAGCCTAGCGCGGATGCTTAGTGAAAAAATCTGTCTACCTCAACCAAGTAGGTACAGTGTTTGATAATTAACCAGATTTTAGACCGAATGAAAATTAGCTTCCAAAATCGTATCCGATACGAGATCATAAAAAAGTAACTTGCATATTTCAATTTAGACGAAAATGCAAAAATCGCTTGAGTAGGATAATTTTAACGTTCAATAGGTCCATCAGCTTTAAACATAATAAAATACTAAAATCATTACATCAAAGATATGTGAGTTGATCCTGGAAATTGAAAGCTTTATACCCCTTTTTCCAATTCATGAAAGATTTTTCTTTTGTAGATCCAACATATTTGGAGAAAATAGTTCAAAATCAATTTTTCACACGTTCACGTTGCACAGTTTTCCGAAACCACGCTCAGCAGTGACGAGTTTAACAGTGACAAGAACCACACTATCCAAGAATTCTAAATCCATGTCACGTAAATAAACCGCAATGTCCAAAGGCTGGGAGAATGGGTCAAACGCTAATGATTTCCAATTGATTCGATCTTATTAAAAAAACGACTATTTTCATTTTTATCACTCAAAGTATTTAACGACTTAGCAAAATTGTATACAAGAATTTAGCTTTGCTTATGCTTTTTTTTTCATGACATTTTGCAATTGGCTTGGATTAAGAGCTCCAATATTTTGTGGAGCTCTTTCTCTAATGTTCACCAACACAGAATCATGAATATTCAACGATTAAAATCTTAAAGCAAACACAGATTGCATCGAGTTGAAAAGTTTCTGGAATATTCGTTAAAAAAAACGGTGATAAACAGATACTCCAAAGAACATCGGAACTGACGCTTGCTAGTGTATTCGGATTCTTGAAAAACCCACAAAAAATCGATTGAAGAATCTGACCGTATATACTATCACAAATAAGTTCCAACAAATTGAACTTTCAACTAAAATTAAATACAAAAGTTTAGAAGCTTTAAAAAAATAAGAATCTACTTTGAAAAGCAGTATTTTCAAATTTTCTAAATTGAAATTCGCTCCAGCTTTTTTTTATTTCGGAGATTTTTGCAATAAATTAAAAAAAAACTCTGACGAGTTAGCCTGCAGCTGAAAACCTTTCAAATAAAGTTTAAAAAAAGAAAAAGAAAACTCTGTTCTTGTACGCTCAAACTAAAAAAGTACAACAAGTACCAATTTTGGTTTTTTTTTAAATATAACGTGAGTAGTAAATCCCCACAGATAACGTCTTTTGGTTTCCAAATGTTTTTTCGACACGTTTTGGGTCACCAAGTATCAGTGTAAAATATGAGATGAGTTGGTTACTTCCTTAATGAACGCAACAAGTTTCATTTTGTAAGAAAATATGTATGAAACAAACATTTTTTTTTGCATTTGATATCATACAGAAAATTCAAATAAGCTTGAAACAAAATATTCCTTTAGTTATTCTTTTTTGTAATTCTTCTGTTCCAAATTTTACCTATGTGAGAAGTCGATTAATGTTTTTCTGGAAACAGTTATAATCATTTCAAATCTTTTTTTAAGATCCAATAAAAGGTAATTGGATATGAATGAGTATGAGTTATCTTTGGCACTCCAGTTTTTGCCCGGATTTATTCACTTTATTTGCAAAATATACCCAATAAATCAAATTGAATAATGATAAGTTTTGATTTTTGGAGCGGAACATGATTTTTCTGATTTTCTTTTTCATTAAAATCGATATTTTTTGCTTTATGATGCATCAAACACAATTTCATGTGGTTTGACGAAAATACAAATGATTTTGCCCTTTCTTACTCCTGATTTTTTTCGAGTAACGGAAAATTTTAGTCCGTATAAACGCATATTGTGCCTGGTTTTTTGGATTTGACATTTTGAAATAAAATACTTGGTTTTTGTAAGGATTTTAAAAAATCGCCAGGATTTGTCCGGCCCGATTTAATGTTAGAAAAATTCTGATATGCTTATGTAATCGCTAAATATAGATGCAATTCTTTCTTTTTTTTAAGTCGTCAAGCTCTATTTTCTTAATAAATTCAACGAACATCATTTATTATTACAAGTTTGCAAGCAAAAAGGAAAAGGAATTGTTTTTAAAAAAATTCAGATAACTGTACTCGAAAAATATCAAAAATCAAATCATCGCTTTTAACTTTTATCAAACGGGTGGAAATTAATGAAATATAAAATAAAATTAGTTTTATATGGACATCGTCATTTGAAACCTACTTCACCGATTCTTTTCAAATTTGGAACATATTTTCTACATACCGTCAAACGGGGCATCATGCAACAGCGGGGCTAGATGCAAAATTTATATAACACCACACTGATTAAATTTCTAATTTAAAGTAATGTGATAAAGTTATCTTTTAATGATTACAAAATGATAATGACATATTGTTTAATAAATACCCAATCAGTCTATCTAATCCGAACATGAATATTTTATTCAACCAAAAAAAAAATAAATAAATAAATAAATAAATAAATAAATAAATAAATAAATAAATGGTTGAATAAAATATTCATGTTCGGATTAGATAGACTGATTGGCTATTTATTAAACAAACAAAATACAGTCGATTTTACAAAGTTTGATAATGAAATAATTTCTTACATCTTAAGATAGTTTTTTTAAGTTTTTGATTTTCATTTAAAATTTGAAAAATCGAACAATAAATGTACAATTTTTAACATTTTTCCATTACCCAGTATGACGGATTGGCTTAATAATATCACCTACAAACTTTATACTGGTTTCCTCATCCTATGCCGACACTGTTGATGTATTAATGTTTTTCGAACTATCACTCAATTTTTTTAAATAAATATTTTTATAATTCAGTTACCAGTCTGGGGGAAAATGCAACAAAATGCAAATAAAAGAAACACCTTGTAAATCTTATTTCCATATGCTGGAATATGATTGTTTTGCATCACGCTTTTGTAAACATTGAAATTTCTTTCATCTAAACATTATTTTTTATGATTGCGGCTTTTACTATTTTTAGTAGCATTGTTTTACCCCTAAATGTATGCAGCACCCTTATTTTGAGAAAAAAATAGAAAACAAGTTTTCACAGAACAAAAAATCACTGCAAATGGTGTTTTTATGCGTAATGATCTATAATTCATCGCAAATTTATAAAAAACTATACATTTGGTACGTCCTCGGTGGTCGAGTGGTTAGCGTGGTAAGACGGTAATCGCTGGTCCACTGATGGCATGGGTTCGATTCCCATCTCGGTACTGGGTGTTTAATGTTAATCTTAAGTTGTCCACGTCATTTATTCAGTCTGTAAAGCCTAAATCGGCTAGAACGGTGTATGTCTTTAAAAAAAAAAAAAATAATTTCATACGTTTTGATAAGATTATTCATCAAAAACAAAGTTTGTTGCAAATTACCCCATTTTCTGAGGGGGATGAAAATCGCGTGTTTTTTTAAAATTAAAAATAATTTTTCTGACTACGCCAATTTGATGTCCCATTAACCTTAAAACTTTTGATGCATAAGGGGTACGATTAACTGTGAACATAAGGTTTTTAGAAGCCTTGGAAATTGAACATTGTTGCATGTTGCCCCAGTTGACGGTATAAAATACCAAACCCCAACGATTGTTTTTTACTTTGGGGAGATTTTACAGATAAAAAATGGCGAATTTTTTCGTGAAAATCGTAGTTTTTACTTCAAACAGCCACAAAAATTTCATAAAATTTTTTTAAGTTAAATAAAATCGTTGAGGTCCAGAAAAACATCTATTCAAAATATTTTGCTCTAATTTTTTGACTTCAGATGATCCTGTGCTGAGATACAGTGTCCACCGCAAATCCTGTTTTCTAAAAGGCATCCTTGAAAGTGGTCCGTCACCGGCTTATTTTTCTTTTTACAATGCTTTGTATAATGCAAAAAAATTGAATACATTTGTTTGAACGAAAGCTCTAAAAAAAATCGTGAAAATGGTGTTTTTTTTATCCGTTAGACCCTACTCCCCCCCTTAATGAAACAATACGTTAAAAATTATCGATTTTGTAAGATTTACTTTTACTTAAGTGCTTGATTTGATCAGCAATTTCCATGTACCTTATTCAATCTATATTGTAGGTGACTGCATTCTTCTTCTTCAAGATCTGCTGCTGCCAAATACTTCTTATTTT
This sequence comes from Uranotaenia lowii, assembly GCF_029784155.1. Classification (NCBI taxonomy): domain Eukaryota; kingdom Metazoa; phylum Arthropoda; class Insecta; order Diptera; family Culicidae; genus Uranotaenia; species Uranotaenia lowii. The sequence continues at coordinate 323,277,197 of NC_073693.1, forward strand.
GATGGAATGTGATGAAAATTTGAAATCAATACGACTTGATTATTTTCATGCCACTAAAATACGTTTTATCTGACATTTCTGCTGGAAAAAATCTGACAAAAACGTAGCAGAATCATAATTGAATTCAAATAAAAGTAAAATGGATTAGTTGAAATCTAAGGATACGAAACATATATGATGCCAATGAAGCCTCAGGGGTTTAAGTGCAGAAAAGCTTATTTGGAGAAAACACGCTATTAAATTGATTTGTAAAAAATTGTTTTATATTATTTACTCAAAATCGACCATTTTGTCACTTATACCCCTTTGGCTCTCAGAGCCTCATATACAAACAGAAGCACTATTTTATTAGCCTTTTGAAAAACAGCGAAACCCAAAGTTTTTTTCGGGAAAATAGAAGAAACGGAATCCTGCCTAAACGAGATATTTTTCTGCTGAACAACCGGCGAATATAATTTTATTGATCAAGGGACCACTTTTTTTTAACTAAAATTCTCAGTACGTCTGTACTGAAATTATAATAAAAATAACTTTTAATAATTTATCCCTGATTCTTACACTAGATTTTTTGTTATCCGAAACCACAAACCTTTATGTCTGAACATAAAATAGATAGTCGGCGTTATACGTAAAAAGTGTTAATTTTTTTTTTAAATTTTTGAAGAGCTGGTTAAGCGAAGGATAAAAATTAAAATTTGGAAAAAAGACAATAATTTTTCACAAAAGTCTTAACAACGCTAATAATCAAACCCGGATACTTTTATTACTTTTCATTGCATTTAGAATTTGAAGTTTGAAATGATTATATTTTTAAGGTAAATTAAGCTTCTTTCTACAAATGCTGGAAAAAATGAAGCGTAACACATTAAGGACCGATAAGAAACCTAAGCCAGAAAACACCAAAACTCAGCATTCTATATCGAAGAAACAAATTTGTTAAATTTAGTACCTTTGAGTTACTGAAATTGTTGTGTTTAATTTTGTAGAAAAATAAATTAATATTTAATTCGTAACATTGGAGTTATGCTTCCTAAAGAAGCACACTAGCGGCAAGCGAAAAAAACGAGATATCTCGTACTTGGTCTGCAATGTGCTAAGAATGGGAAAAATCAATAATTAATAAATAATAATAAATAAAAGATATATATGATATATATGATATAAACATGTGAGGGTGACAGCCAAATGGGTCATGTCAAAATTTGAAAAAACCGACCATATATATTTTGTAGATTGGCTAAAAAAAACTAATCTGTGCAAAATTTCAGCTCAATCAGACTTGATTTATGAGTGCCTCAAAGCGTTCAAAGTTTCGGTCTTTTGACCCTAGAAAAAAAAACCAAAGGAGGGGATCCAAAGGAAATCATAAGAATCGAAAACTTAATTTTGATGCCAAAATACTTCAAAATGCATAAAACGTCGAAATCTGGTGTAATCTGGAAATAATAAAAATTACAAAAATCGACTTAACAATTTTCAAAATAACCAAAGGGAAACTCAAAACATTTCGGAAAATCAAAATTTTAATTTTGATGTCAAATGACTTAGAAAAGCAAGAATTGTTGAGATCTTGTGTAATCTCGAATAAAAAATGGAGAACTGACTCTAAGCCTAGGAAAATCGATTCTGAGCAACTATTTTTTCGAGATAACACCAGATCTCGACGTTTCATGCATTTTAAAGTCATTTGGCATTAAATCAAAGTTTCGATTTTCAGAATTTCCTTTGGTCAATTTTTTCGGCCAATCTACAAAATGTATCTGGTCGGATTTCAAAATATGATCGTGAAATTTTTCACAGACACCCATTGCCGCTCTAATGTATGTACACTTAGTTAGCAAAGCACATAAGAATGTATAAGTAATTCAATATTTATCTAGATCCTGATACATTAATCTTAAAGACTTTTAAAGGTTTGACACTTGAACTGATGGCTGAAAAATACTTTGTCTGAAATTGAGCTCCTAGTGCCATAACTCAAATGTAATCAACTGCACCAGTTTTCAATTGACTAACTCTTTCGGGGGCAGCGGAACCTTAATTCGCAGTAAGATAATCCCGGTCCCATAATTTACGACTCTCTGACGCTACTCGTGGGAAAACGGCAATTCGTTAAAAATAGATAAACGATTTCCTCGTTAAAGCATCACTTCACCATATAGAGGGAAGTAAATTGACGAAAAAAAAAACAGCACCCACTCTTCTTCGACAAAGAAAGACTCTCCTCGACAGAAGGAAGACGGCATTACTGGGTTGCCGCCTGTCGTTAGTCAATGACTTAATTGTTATTAATTTTCCATAAGCCACCTTCCTCCGGGGTGTCCATTTGTTCCTCGGCTGGTTGATTCTTTTTCTTTCTTTTTCTTATGAGTCCAAGCCTTTGCCACATCGCTCGATGAAAATGTGAATCGCAAATTAACTGCTTCCTTTTTTTCACTTCTCCTCTTCATTCAGTGAAAGACACGATTTCTTCTGTCATCTTGTAAACAAACAGAAACACATTTCCCAAGTGCCCCACTGTTGAAGCTGCCTCTGGCTGCTCGGAATTGTGTAATTTAATCTTGCACATGTTGCGTGTGTTTACATTTTCGAAACGTTTGCAACTGCACCGGAACCGGCAGTCGGTTACGATTTTTAATTTCATTAGTTTCAGGAAATTTAATGCCATGAGAAATTGGTAGGTTGATATAACAACTGATGAATGTTAAGAAGTTTGATAATGTAAAAAAAAAAAATCTTAGCTCGATTTCATTCAACTTCTTTTATAGGGCTCTATTTTATAAACAGAAGTAACAGAGGTTGTTCAATCTACACGTGTCAAAAACGAGGAATTTTCCATAACAGAGAAAAACAACAATCAACCTCGCGTGCTTGTCAACTAGATAAAGGAGGAGCTTCTAACATCTCAAGATTTCTAGAAATTGAATCAAATCAGTGAACTCATGATTGTGAAAGAATTGAATGCACCACATTCATTCCCATCAACATGACTATTGCGTGCGTATATTTTTGGGAGCTGTGCGTAATTTCTGCATTTAGAACTCGTACCTATCCCATAATATGCATCCCGCCTCGATTGTCCACCGCAGCTTGATCAAAACAACTTGGTTCTCACCAAACGTCACAGTTGTTTTGATACGTGGTCAGGCCACTTCTAACTAACCCTATCCATGACGATGGGAAGAGGACAATTTCACTTGAATTAATCACTATTAGTTACTAGAGCACCCTACATCATGACACATCAGCCGGGGCAAGCGAAAAAGAGAGAACTTCCCGGCCAATTAAATTCACTTTCCCAAAAGTGCAGCACCTATCGAAGTTTCTCTTTCGGGTGAAAAAATACTGACGATGGCAAAACAAAACAACAACATTCCCCTCACCTAGTCACCACTTCTCGGTTCCATTGATGTTATGATACACAAGATTTGATGAACGAGAATTCGTGCGTGCTGCGTATCTAAGTGGCTGACGACGACACATTATTGTGTCAGATTTTCCCGAAACGAAACGGCTATTTTCGTCGGCCGACGCTTGTTATTGTTGTTGTTGTGGTGATGTGTCAGCGTCGGGTGGGTCAAACGTCATCGTAGCGATGCTGGATTGTGACGGACTGACCTACTGAAAGATTGTTCTAATTTAATCTACACTTGATTTGGCGGCAATGGTGGAAAGAGAAGAAGGAAGCTTGGTTTTGTTTTAGTAGGAATAATTGATTCTAGTTGGAGGTTTCTAAATTGGGGACATAAAGTTTACCGGATGAAGATTTTTGATGTAGAAATTCAAAAATTTAATAATAAAATAAGAAAAATATTATTTCGTTTTTCTGAAAACATAATCATGCCAACAGGATTGCAAGCTTCAGTGCACTACACTTACAAATCAGAGTCTACTCCAATAATGAACTTTCTTGGAGGTGGAATGATCGGTATAAGATTTTATGCCGAACCGGCATTAACAAGTTTTGTAAAAACTGGCATTGTCCTTCCAGCGCAATCGCATGACAAATGTTTGAAAGACATTAAATATAAAAGAACTATGACAATAAATTTTCGTTTGCTAACCGCCTTAATTGGTGCACTGTGTAAGATATCGGACTGGCAAGCCGAGATGAGAATGTTGCAGTGAGTTCGATTCTCACTATATGTTTTGGAATGAATTATCCAATAGGATGAAAATCCCATAACATGTTTTTCTTGTTTCGCTTGGATGTAGTGGTCATGAATCATTTAGCTTGGAAGCTCGAGTCTTTATGCCAGTAGTGCTTTTCCAATCATATAATCTTTGGCATTTTTGGCACAGAGATTTGTTTCAAAGGCATTGAGTTTTTGCAACCTTTTCCATGGGTGTAAAGTTTGCAGTTGGTCGTCCAACGAAACCAAGAACAAATCTTATTCATTACAACCCAAACAGACAGAGTTGAACTCGGATCGTGCAGTATCAAGTACAATTGTGAGATCTGGTATTTGAGTGCGATTAACAAAAAGATACCAATAACTAACGAGGATCATGATGAAAAGCTAGCTATTTGAAGCAGGATAGTATCAAGTGTAGTTTCGTCGATCCTTCAATGCGGACCAGCAGCCGAGACATCGAGCTTAAACAGTATAAGCAGCAGAAGCTCAGCATATGTATACTAAAATTGGTTAAATCTGTCATTCTGAGTTGCCATGTGCCTTGATTTGTCCGTAAAGCACAGACTTTTGATCCTTCGTCCAGATATTGCACAGACACAGATTTTGCCCTGATTTTTGTTCAGGGTTCACAAATTTTGCAGAGTTTCAAAATTGAATATAGAAATCAATATTAACACAGGATTGAAAGTTAAAGCGCTCAAGGGGATGTCCGGTTGTAGAGTATAGGGAGGCGATTCCTGATCTTAATTTTTGGGTAAGAGGTAAAAAAAAGTATGAACAACAAAGTTTTGTGTTGAACATAGTTTTGATTTTTTAGTGCATTATGATAAAAGAGGATCCAGAGGATATCAAGTGCTCATTATTTCTTCGATGTTGTCATGAAAATACTTCGAATTGAAATTAAAATTTATTCAAGTTGATTGTCAACTATTTCTGCGATGTTGTCGATAAAATTCAACGAATATATATCAAATTTGCACAAAGGTATTCCAAAGGATGATCAATTTACCTTGATTTATTGAGTTAATGCAAGAAATGGCTAACGATTGGAAAAAGATTCAATAAGGGTTCCTTTTTAATTTTTTTTATTTAAGCTTAAAATGGTTTTTAAATCTTTTGTATCTTTAAATTTTTAATCTTCACAATTGAAAGCGAAACAAATTTGATCGGAATCAGCTAGTTATAAAAAACTTGAATTGACTGGATGAATTTGATAAGCAAGATGGCCACGAAAAGCGAGACTGTATTACGATTTTTGTCAAACAATTGACCCAAAAGTTATTTATAGAACAGCTTTTTAAGAATCCATTTCTTATTTTTTCTCGTATAAAAAACATGAAGTTTCATTTGAATAATGCATGTAAATGCATGTTTTAAAAGTGATATTTATTTAACATGTGACAAAAAAAATATAATTTTGAAGCAACTTCAAATAAACTGTGGTTCTGTGGTTAATAAACTACTCTGTGGTTAATAAACTATTCTGAAGTTTCAACTGTATCGGTTTTTAGTTAAATATTTCATTGTTTATCAAATATGTTCACTTAAATATATTTTGAACTAGCTGACCCGGTGTGCTTTGCTACACCTTCCAAAAATAAATGTAATTTGAAAAAATTTATTCAAATTTAGATATTTGTAAGCATTTTTTTAAATTAAACCTCATCATAGTTCAGAACCAAAAACTTTAAAATGAGAGCTGCAGCTGGAGTTTCGAATAGCAATTCAAAGATGGTATATATAATATACTGGAACTCGATCTCTAAACTTGTTTTTTCAAGATCTGAAATTTGTACTCTGTTTTCAAAGCTTCAAAATGACTTAAATAATGTAAAAATTAATGAATTTTCACCTTTCTTCCCAAAGAGGGAAGTCACGAACTTCCATAAAAACATTTGTCATATCTATCTTTGAGTTATGCCATATATCCGTTCGTAAAAAAAACCTCTTTTAAAATATGGTTCCTTCTTTGAAATGCTCTTTATCTTAAACTTACATGAGAGCTCCCCCATCAATTTTGTCCCCCACTGCTTGAAAAAGGTAGGCTGATTTACCCGGCTCGAGTTTACATAAATTTCTAATTGAAAGAAAAAGATTCCCATATTGGAATTGTTCTTTATGGAGTTAGAATTTTGAAAACCGATCAATAGCGTGAATCGGGGCAATTTTTTGAGTATATTCCTAATATTCTGTATTATGAGCCCTTCCAGCTCCTGATTAGCTTTAGATGGTGTATTTTTTGGAGTTGAAAAAATAGGCTATAGAAATTTGAAAAAAAAACTGATGAAAAGGATTTCCAATAACCATTTCCAAACAGCTTTTTTCACAATCCTCGCCCTTCGAAGCAGTTTGAATTACTTTTTTTTGCCAAAATTATTTTAAAAAAATGTTTCGCCACATGCCAAACTCGTAAACATGAGACATTAAAGCTTGAAGTTTTCCCAAACAACACTAATCATGGTATGAAAATTATCGATTTTATACAGTACACATTTTTTTTTCAAAATTTATTAAAGCAAAAAATATCAGTTGCATCACTAAATAATTTCTCCGCGTTTTTTATTTTCTCTTTGAAAGTCAAATATTCAAAAATGTTGGCGAAACAAACTTCTAAGTTAATATTTGTCCCGTATATTGGGGCAAGTGAAAATGGAAAGCTTATTTTCAAATGCGTTAGAGTAATGGCTGTAAAATGGATTTAATAAGTATTTCTGTTTGCTCGTTTTATCAAGTTTCATTGATATATCTGCAGTATTCCTGCAGTATAAATTTAGGTTTGTTACTACACTTTTAGGAATGCTGTTCAAAGCAAATGACCTTTATTTACAAAGACATTTAAGAATTTTAAATATCCGCTTCAGTTTCATCATTCGGAATACCCCTTCTGGTCTTTCCAACATATTGAATCATTTTGAAGATGAATTTTTTAAAAGTTCGACGTTTGCTCTTGCCCCAAACTATTTAAAATAAAAAGCTCTCATATTCATTTCTTAATTCGTTTCAGTTGTGTCTTTGGGCCGAAGTAACAATTTCTAGACCTTTCATTTCAACCTATTTTTTTTTTTATTGTAACAGAAAAAAGTTGAACGTTTCAACATGCTCTAGTCTTCTTGAATGAAAATTCTTTCGGAAAATAAATTCCTTTACTTTTGGTCAATAAAAATCAGTTTATTTCACTGATGCCTTTCACTTATGCACACGTCCTTGAATTAGATAAGATAAGACATCTTATCTAATTCAAAGAAAAGGCTCTTGATCTGTTCATGTGTCGAATCAGATTTTTTATTCTTCTTTAAATTTAAATGGCCCTTGATAAAACTTCAGTTAAGTACATTTTTACATGTTCAACTAAATGTTTCCGATCTACCTCTGTAGAAAACCATATTTCTGTTATCAATAAGATCCAAAAAAAATTTGTAGGCGAAATGGGTTAAAAAATTGTATGTAAATTCATTACTGTTTGTATTTTTTTTTTCAATTGTTCGCAAAGTTTCAAACCATTATTTCATTAGCATCAGAACTATATTTATATTTTTTTAGACAACAAATGCTACCTACATTAACACTAACTAAATATGGAAGCAAATCATCCAATTGATTGTGATTCGATTGATAAAATACCAATCCGTGTCACATCTAGGCGTCATTTATTTCCACGTGCTGTGTACAATTAAGCAAGAAAGAACACATCAAGGTTGCATATCGCCCCCACGTGCATAAGAAATAGAGGTACTTGGTTGAAAAAAAAGACGCCTAATTGTTAAATTTTTCCAGCAATCAATGAACATGCTTTGGCATGTTACTATGCTTTGGTTACTATCCACTTGCGACGACATTTGCTTGACCATAGAGACGAAAAACAAACCCTTCAAAGAATAGAAAATCTCTAAAAATGGATGCCATGACTTTTCGATTCCAGATTGGCATAAAAAAAAGGTACCTATATGTTTTATTCGATCGACAAAATGTCAATCCCGGTCACATCTAGGCGTCATTCATAACCATGTGCTGTACAAATGAGCTAGGAATCAAGTAGAAAAAAAAATCACTTCAAGGCTTCATATCGCCACCCCTTGCATTGAAAGTATGCTTCGTTGAGAAATACGCGCCAAAATATTTCCACTAATCAGTATGCTATGCCATGGTTACTAACCTCTCGCGACGTTGGCTCGCGACGCCTCGATCATGGGACGAAAAACAAACCGCCCAAAGGAAAAAATAATCTCGAGAAAATGGATGCCATGACTTTAATTTGCTTCGAAAAACTACAAATTTTGTATGGGAGGCCCCCCCCCCCCCTTCCCTTAAGTCGGATGGGGTTTTAACTATTATAGAAACCATCTCCGGCTCCAAAAACCCTCAGATGCCAATTTTGACGATGATCGGTTCAGTAGTTTTCAAGACTATAGGGAACAGACAGACAGACAAACATTCATTTTTAATATATAGATAAAACTAATTTGATTCAGAGGCGACATAAAGATAATATTTCTCGATCCCTAGAAAATAAGCTTAAATTAACAACTACTCAACCTTATCACAAATCTGAAACATGCAACAGATTACACACATTAATCCTCAAGGGTTACCTTTATTGGAACAAAGCAAAATCCAGACAGATTTGGAGAAACTTAAAATATCGGGATTATTTTTTTCTCTAGCGGTCACTGCAAGCATTTCGAATATTTTTTAATATCTTCCCAAAATTTCTTATTTGGTACATTTTTACAACTTAATAACAAATGTATATGATCAGACTTTGAAAATTTTTATTTTCGAGGAACATTCGGTTAGATTTGTTGATGAATAAAATAAAACCTCACTTCAGTCCCTTGGAGATAGAGGAGTTTAACCGCATAAAAGCTTGTAAGTTGTTGTGTTTAATCATTTAATTTTATTTTTTTTAAGTAAAAAAAGTAAATGACGTGAAAAATTGTAAGTAAGCTTCTAAAAGTACCGGATGCATCACCGAATATTCTGGTGTTTTGATATGAAAGTTGCACCATGAATTTGGTATTTTTCACAGAATATTTGTCGAAGCACACGATACTTTTAGACACCATTTAGAGCTTATTATCAATACTGATGTTATGAAATCGCTTGGTACATCTTTGTACCTGAAAATGATCACATTTTCATATGTGATGAAAGAAATTAGAGAAACATGAACTATCAAAGAACGAAAGAACATAAGCCGTAAATATCATGAAAATTTCGAAAAAGATACAACGGCTCACCGACAGGACTTGAACCTGCAATCTCCGCTTCGGTACAACGGCGCGTTAGCCAATTCCACCACGGTGAACGTGATGGAACCGGCGAACACGAGCAATCGAGCTCTGCCGATCAACTGCTGGACCTTCTATCGAAACACCATGTATATCCCGCATGTGATCTTTCCCTCTATTGATCTCTCTTGTTTCTCTAACCCCACCCATCGACTCGGGATTTTAGCCGAACGAGCACATGGTCGATTGCTTCGGGTTTGCCGCAACTTACGGTCAGATGAAGAAGCAATCAGTGCCGCTCAAGGTTCCGAGCAGACCAGTTACACAGGGAGGTGTTGCTCTGTTGAAATCAATACTGATGTTATGAAATCGCTTGGTACATCTTTGTACCTGAAAATGATCACATTTTCATATGTGATGAAAGAAATTAGAGAAACATGAACTATCAAAGAACGAAAGAACATAAGCCGTAAATATCATGAAAATTTCGAAAAAGATACAACGGCTCACCGACAGGACTTGAACCTGCAATCTCCGCTTCGGTACAACGGCGCGTTAGCCAATTCCACCACGGTGAACGTGATGGAACCGGCGAACACGAGCAATCGAGCTCTGCCGATCAACTGCTGGACCTTCTATCGAAACACCATGTATATCCCGCATGTGATCTTTCCCTCTATTGATCTCTCTTGTTTCTCTAACCCCACCCATCGACTCGGGATTTTAGCCGAACGAGCACATGGTCGATTGCTTCGGGTTTGCCGCAACTTACGGTCAGATGAAGAAGATTGCAGATTGCTTCTTCATCTGACCGTAAGTTGCGGCAAACCCGAAGCAATCGACCATGTGCTCGTTCGGCTAAAATCCCGAGTCGATGGGTGGGGTTAGAGAAACAAGAGAGATCAATAGAGGGAAAGATCACATGCGGGATATACATGGTGTTTCGATAGAAGGTCCAGCAGTTGATCGGCAGAGCTCGATTGCTCGTGTTCGCCGGTTCCATCACGTTCACCGTGGTGGAATTGGCTAACGCGCCGTTGTACCGAAGCGGAGATTGCAGGTTCAAGTCCTGTCGGTGAGCCGTTGTATCTTTTTCGAAATTTTCATGATATTTACGGCTTATGTTCTTTCGTTCTTTGATAGTTCATGTTTCTCTAATTTCTTTCATCACATATGAAAATGTGATCATTTTCAGGTACAAAGATGTACCAAGCGATTTCATAACATCAGTATTGATTTCAACAGAGCAACACCTCCCTGTGTAACTGGTCTGCTCGGAACCTTGAGCGGCACTGATTGCTTCTTCATCTGACCGTAAGTTGCGGCAAACCCGAAGCAATCGACCATGTGCTCGTTCGGCTAAAATCCCGAGTCGATGGGTGGGGTTAGAGAAACAAGAGAGATCAATAGAGGGAAAGATCACATGCGGGATATACATGGTGTTTCGATAGAAGGTCCAGCAGTTGATCGGCAGAGCTCGATTGCTCGTGTTCGCCGGTTCCATCACGTTCACCGTGGTGGAATTGGCTAACGCGCCGTTGTACCGAAGCGGAGATTGCAGGTTCAAGTCCTGTCGGTGAGCCGTTGTATCTTTTTCGAAATTTTCATGATATTTACGGCTTATGTTCTTTCGTTCTTTGATAGTTCATGTTTCTCTAATTTCTTTCATCACATATGAAAATGTGATCATTTTCAGGTACAAAGATGTACCAAGCGATTTCATAACATCAGTATTGATTTCAACAGAGCAACACCTCCCTGTGTAACTGGTCTGCTCGGAACCTTGAGCGGCACTGATTGCTTCTTCATCTGACCGTAAGTTGCGGCAAACCCGAAGCAATCGACCATGTGCTCGTTCGGCTAAAATCCCGAGTCGATGGGTGGGGTTAGAGAAACAAGAGAGATCAATAGAGGGAAAGATCACATGCGGGATATACATGGTGTTTCGATAGAAGGTCCAGCAGTTGATCGGCAGAGCTCGATTGCTCGTGTTCGCCGGTTCCATCACGTTCACCGTGGTGGAATTGGCTAACGCGCCGTTGTACCGAAGCGGAGATTGCAGGTTCAAGTCCTGTCGGTGAGCCGTTGTATCTTTTTCGAAATTTTCATGATATTTACGGCTTATGTTCTTTCGTTCTTTGATAGTTCATGTTTCTCTAATTTCTTTCATCACATATGAAAATGCTTATTATCAATTTTCCAAGTTATAGTTTATAATTCAAATTGCGAAATTTGAATTATATACTATAACCTACTGCTCGAATGCTATTTCTCGAATGAAGTTGGTGCGATGATGGGTTGATAAATATGTTGCTGAATGTACTCGATTCGAGGTTTAGCAACCATTGGTGGGCTTGGCCTTACGCCTTTCATTTTTCTTCTTGTCACAATCTCTATACATATCAATATGCATTGCAGAAAATACTACTGGAACAAGGGAAGGGTTGAATGTAGGTTTTTATAAAAATAACTGCATGAAAATTTTTAATTGTAAAAAAGGCTCAACCTCTTCAAATACGTTGAGACTTATTCGGATCCGTTCGTCTTTGATTGGCCGGAGCAGCGCTGATGCTGATACTAGGATCTATTGCAACCGAGTCTTCCGAAGCCGATTTGCCTCTTCTCAATCGTTGTATGAAATATCCACTGAATTTTCTATTTTCCATAGCGCACTTCCCCATTATGTTCATCATCGCGGTTAAAATAAGCTGGATTCAATGTTCGGTTTAAAATTTTTATGATTGATATGTTTTGCATGTTACCTTAGATTGAAAAATACCATATTGATAAGGATTCGTACGCAGTTGAGGATTAAGATCTCCATGTTGAAATCTTCATTTTCAATTCAGCCCGGGATCCCGGGAATTCCCGGGAAAAGGAGCGTCTGATTTTCCGATTCCCGGGAACGCTAAAATGGCCAGGAAATGGACACTCTAATAATAAAGGCTTAAAATGTTAGAAAAAAGTTAACAATCTGAACAATTTAGGGGCAAATGCAGAGAAGTGCATAGTAAGTCATATATAAATCATATAAATTGTCCTAACACACCATTGTATAAAAAAGATAAGGCAAACAAATTTTAAAATAGCCTCGTAGGCCACAAGCGGCCCGCGGGCCGCGGGTTGTTCATTCCTGATCTAGAATATTTCAATTCTTTTTGTAAATTTTTAGCAATACAACTGCAAAAAATAAAAGCATATCTAAACTTTTGATGTTTGACGTTGATTATTAGCGAAATATTGAATTTTAACATGCCTGTCGAAAACTGAACCTTACAATGTCAACAACTAAAACTGGGTGTCGAAAACTAGATCTTTGGAAAGAGGTTTGGAAATGGCCACAAACACAAAAATTACACACTTATCATCGCAGAAAAGAGCTCAAAATTATGAAAAATGTTCATTTCATAAGATAAAAAGGTTCAGTTTGAAAACAAGCTTCTAAAAATTTCTGCCCATGATAATCGTGTTATTCTAGATACAAACTGTCGAAAACTAGATACTTTACCCTCGTAATGTGCCTTTGAAAATTGTTTGAATATGTAACCCATGGTTGCAAGCGATTTTTCGTTTTGAAATTCCAAAGTTTTTCCCGGTTTTTCCCAGGTTTTCTCCCGGTTATAAATGCTGATTTTCCCGATATTTATTATACTCGTTATTGAAATAAAATTATGGTAAATAAAAAAAATCAATATAAAGGGCTTCAAATTAATATTAATTGTATCCCAAAACTTGTTAAACGGTTAAAAATCGTGACAAACACTGCGGCGTCTTCTAACACGTAGTCTTTTCGTATTTGTTTTTAAAAATCTAACAAACTCCACAATTTGAACAATTTTGAAAAAAATAAGTCCGGTTAAATTGATCTTGGAACTATAATGTAGTAATTTTAAGCCGATATAAATTTTCTAGAACTTTTAAAGAGTTCTAGAAAAAAAGGTACAGTTTGGTGGGGTAAAAGTACGACCTAAATGCTATCCTATTTTTAGACAATTTTGCTGTTAGGTTTCCAAAAAAACCAAGAGCAACATTTGATTCTTTAGATTTTTATTTCTCTTCTAAAAAATTACGAAGATAATCGATCGACGCAAATGATAGCAGTAGTCAAAATGCCTAACTGCTATCGAAACGTACTCTTACTCCCTCCCTGGGGCAAAAGTTCTAATGATGTGGGGTAAACGTACGATCATTCAAAATTACACATTTCTGCATGAAGTCAAGAGGAAAACTATTTTATATCAATTTTTGCCTACAGCAGCAGCTGCTATGTTAATTTCGGATACAAATTCTTTAAATAAATAGGCAAACAATCTGAGCGAATTCGGAGTTCTCTACTAATTGTTTATATTCGCCTGGTTTACGAAGTCCAGTTCTCATCGTATCTGAGCAATTTTTAGCGCGAGCAGGTTTTTGTAGATTCAAAAATTTGCGCTGATGTTTCCAGTGCATTTTTTTTTAAAGTTTAAACTTTGGATTCATTTGTATTTTTGCCCCATTTGCAATTTGTACTTTTGCCCATTTAAGGTTTTTTGTGATTCATAAAATGCAACTTTCCTTCTTTTTTGGGAGTATTTTCAACTTCTTCGCAAAAAATGTTATGTCTGGATGTAGGCAGTCTAAATCATTATCAATCCACGCCAGAGTTTGGAATTTTGCTGTTCCCAGTTTGTGATAATCTTAAAACGTACTTTTACCTGACTCGTGCTTTTACCCCACCTTACTCAATAATTTGTATAGAAATATGTTAACAGTACATCGAAACATATTATAAAACAAACTTGTATGAAGATTTGTCGTACAAAACTTAAAATTATCAGATTACAGGAAAATATTTAGTTATTTTCTAAATTCAGTTAAATTTTTTTTGTACAAATCCGAAGACATGTTTTTGAAATAAATGTTTTTTTTTAAATACAAAACAATGAATAACTTTAGTAATAGTCATTTGAACTGTTCAGTTTTTTCCAATTTTTACTTTGTCCAATCTGAATTCGAGGTGGCTGCATCCTCCTCCTTCAATTTCTACTACTTTTTGGTCCAAAACTTCTCCTTTAAAAGCAACTAAGGGCAATTTATCGAATAAAGCTATTTCAAAATTGACAAAACTTGATTACTTTTGAGCCACTTAACAGCATTTTTAGTGGAATTTCTACTGGCAAAATCTGACAATAACGAAGTAAAACCATCAAGAGATAGAACTTCAAGTATAATCGGTTAGTATGGATCGTAGGTTGTGAAGGGTACATACAAGACCACTCTTTTTAGGATTAGAAATACAGCAGAAATCAATGTTTTCGTTTTGAAAATTGTTCTTTTTTTTCTATAGGAGCAGAATCTTGACAAATCATTATATTTTATTCAAAAAAAAAACAGCAAATACATACTTTAATATGCTAGGGATCTTACCTCGAGCAGCTATGTTATGGGATTCAAATTTTGGAATTTGTTTGATATAGGGTTTCTCACATATTTTGTTGCCCTTCAGAAATCACCTGTCTCATTGCCTCGGTACCAGTTTTACAGCTTATGAGCTCCGGAACTAGCAAAAATTTGTTGTTTGAGGTTAGGTTTGAATGATTTATATAAAAATGGAGGCGTTTTCTTTGTGATAACATCACGTATGAATGGTCGGTCGGAATGAAGTGAAATTTGGTATCCGAGGGTTTTTTGGGTCAGAGATGGTTTGTATAATACTTTCAAGAATCTCACTTTTTATGAAAGGGGGGTCCCCATACAAAGTTATCTCTTCTTCACATCTTCTTATATATAAAAATGGAGGCGTTTTCTTTGTGATAACATCACGTATGAATGGTCGGTCGGAATGAAGTGAAATTTGGTATCCGAGGGTTTTTTGGGTCAGAGATGGTTTGTATAATACTTTCAAGAATCTCACTTTTTATGAAAGGGGGGTCCCCATACAAAGTTATCTCTTCTTCACATCTTCTTATATATAAAAATGGAGGCGTTTTCTTTGTGATAACATCACGTATGAATGGTCGGTCGGAATGAAGTGAAATTTGGTATCCGAGGGTTTTTTGGGTCAGAGATGGTTTGTATAATACTTTCAAGAATCTCACTTTTTATGAAAGGGGGGTCCCTATACAAAATTATCTCTTCACATCTTATATATAAAAATGGAGGCGTTTTCTTTGTGATAACATCACGTATGAATGGTCGGTCGGAATGAAGTGAAATTTGGTATCCGAGGGTTTTTTGGGTCAGAGATGGTTTGTATAATACTTTCAAGAATCTCACTTTTTATGAAAGGGGGGTCCCCATACAAAGTTATCTCTTCTTCACATCTTCTTATATATAAAAACTAGCTGACCCGGTAAACTTCGTTTTACCTTCTAAAGTATAAATCGTCATAAATGTTTAATTTCATCTACACGTCCTTAACTGCATTGTGCTCGCCAATAGATTCTTATGGAAATCGGGACCCCCTATCATCAAAAGTGAGATCCTTGAAACTATTATACATACCATCTCTGACCCAAAAAACCCTCGGATACCAAATTTCACTTCATTCCGACCGATCATTCATACGTGATGTTATTACAAAGAAAATGCCTCCATTTTTATATATAAGAAGATGTGAAGAAGAGATAACTTTGTATGGGGACCCCCCTTTCATAAAAAGTGAGATTCTTGAAAGTATTATACAAACCATCTCTGACCCAAAAAACCCTCGGATACCAAATTTCACTTCATTCCGACCGACCATTCATACGTGATGTTATCACAAAGAAAACGCCTCCATTTTTATATATAAGAAGATGTGAAGAGATAATTTTGTATAGGGCCCCCCTTTCATAAAAAGTGAGATTCTTGAAAGTATTATACAAACCATCTCTGACCCAAAAAACCCTCGGATACCAAATTTCACTTCATTCCGACCGACCATTCATACGTGATGTTATCACAAAGAAAACGCCTCCATTTTTATATATAAGACTAGCTGACCCGGTAAACTTCGTTTTACCTTCTAAAGTATAAATCGTCATAAATGTTTAATTTCATCTACACGTCCTTAACTGCATTGTGCTCGCCAATAGATTCTTATGGAAATCGGGACCCCCTATCATCAAAAGTGAGATCCTTGAAACTATTATACATACCATCTCTGACCCAAAAAACCCTCGGATACCAAATTTCACTTCATTCCGACCGATCATTCATACGTGATGTTATTACAAAGAAAATGCCTCCATTTTTATATATAAGAAGATGTGAAGAAGAGATAACTTTGTATGGGGACCCCCCTTTCATAAAAAGTGAGATTCTTGAAAGTATTATACAAACCATCTCTGACCCAAAAAACCCTCGGATACCAAATTTCACTTCATTCCGACCGACCATTCATACGTGATGTTATCACAAAGAAAACGCCTCCATCTTATATATAAAAATGGAGGCGTTTTCTTTGTGATAACATCACGTATGAATGGTCGGTCGGAATGAAGTGAAATTTGGTATCCGAGGGTTTTTTGGGTCAGAGATGGTTTGTATAATACTTTCAAGAATCTCACTTTTTATGAAAGGGGGGTCCCCATACAAAGTTATCTCTTCTTCACATCTTCTTATATATAAAAATGGAGGCGTTTTCTTTGTGATAACATCACGTATGAATGGTCGGTCGGAATGAAGTGAAATTTGGTATCCGAGGGTTTTTTGGGTCAGAGATGGTTTGTATAATACTTTCAAGAATCTCACTTTTTATGAAAGGGGGGTCCCCATACAAAGTTATCTCTTCTTCACATCTTCTTATATATAAAAATGGAGGCGTTTTCTTTGTGATAACATCACGTATGAATGGTCGGTCGGAATGAAGTGAAATTTGGTATCCGAGGGTTTTTTGGGTCAGAGATGGTTTGTATAATACTTTCAAGAATCTCACTTTTTATGAAAGGGGGGTCCCTATACAAAATTATCTCTTCACATCTTATATATAAAAATGGAGGCGTTTTCTTTGTGATAACATCACGTATGAATGGTCGGTCGGAATGAAGTGAAATTTGGTATCCGAGGGTTTTTTGGGTCAGAGATGGTTTGTATAATACTTTCAAGAATCTCACTTTTTATGAAAGGGGGGTCCCCATACAAAGTTATCTCTTCTTCACATCTTCTTATATATAAAAATGGAGGCGTTTTCTTTGTGATAACATCACGTATGAATGGTCGGTCGGAATGAAGTGAAATTTGGTATCCGAGGGTTTTTTGGGTCAGAGATGGTTTGTATAATACTTTCAAGAATCTCACTTTTAATGAAAGGGGGGTCCCCATACAAAGTTATCTCTTCTTCACATCTTCTTATATATAAAAATGGAGGCGTTTTCTTTGTGATAACATCACGTATGAATGGTCGGTCGGAATGAAGTGAAATTTGGTATCCGAGGGTTTTTTGGGTCAGAGATGGTTTGTATAATACTTTCAAGAATCTCACTTTTTATGAAAGGGGGGGTCCCCATACAAAGTTATCTCTTCTTCACATCTTCTTATATATAAAAATGGAGGCGTTTTCTTTGTGATAACATCACGTATGAATGGTCGGTCGGAATGAAGTGAAATTTGGTATCCGAGGGTTTTTTGGGTCAGAGATGGTTTGTATAATACTTTCAAGAATCTCACTTTTAATGAAAGGGGGGTCCCCATACAAAGTTATCTCTTCTTCACATCTTCTTATATATAAAAATTGAGGCGTTTTCTTTGTGATAACATCACGTATGAATGGTCGGTCGGAATGAAGTGAAATTTGGTATCCGAGGGTTTTTTGGGTCAGAGATGGTTTGTATAATACTTTCAAGAATCTCACTTTTTATGAAAGGGGGGTCCCCATACAAAGTTATCTCTTCTTCACATCTTCTTATATATAAAAATGGAGGCGTTTTCTTTGTGATAACATCACGTATGAATGGTCGGTCGGAATGAAGTGAAATTTGGTATCCGAGGGTTTTTTGGGTCAGAGATGGTTTGTATAATACTTTCAAGAATCTCACTTTTTATGAAAGGGGGGTTCCTATACAAAATTATCTCTTCACATCTTATATATAAAAATGGAGGCGTTTTCTTTGTGATAACATCACGTATGAATGGTCGGTCGGAATGAAGTGAAATTTGGTATCCGAGGGTTTTTTGGGTCAGAGATGGTTTGTATAATACTTTCAAGAATCTCACTTTTTATGAAAGGGGGGGTCCCCATACAAAGTTATCTCTTCTTCACATCTTCTTATATATAAAAATGGAGGCGTTTTCTTTGTGATAACATCACGTATGAATGGTCGGTCGGAATGAAGTGAAATTTGGTATCCGAGGGTTTTTTGGGTCAGAGATGGTTTGTATAATACTTTCAAGAATCTCACTTTTAATGAAAGGGGGGTCCCCATACAAAGTTATCTCTTCTTCACATCTTCTTATATATAAAAATTGAGGCGTTTTCTTTGTGATAACATCACGTATGAATGGTCGGTCGGAATGAAGTGAAATTTGGTATCCGAGGGTTTTTTGGGTCAGAGATGGTTTGTATAATACTTTCAAGAATCTCACTTTTTATGAAAGGGGGGTCCCCATACAAAGTTATCTCTTCTTCACATCTTCTTATATATAAAAATGGAGGCGTTTTCTTTGTGATAACATCACGTATGAATGGTCGGTCGGAATGAAGTGAAATTTGGTATCCGAGGGTTTTTTGGGTCAGAGATGGTTTGTATAATACTTTCAAGAATCTCACTTTTTATGAAAGGGGGGTTCCTATACAAAATTATCTCTTCACATCTTATATATAAAAATGGAGGCGTTTTCTTTGTGATAACATCACGTATGAATGGTCGGTCGGAATGAAGTGAAATTTGGTATCCGAGGGTTTTTTGGGTCAGAGATGGTTTGTATAATACTTTCAAGAATCTCACTTTTTATGAAAGGGGGGCCCTATACAAAATTATCTCTTCACATCTTCTTATATATAAAAATGGAGGCGTTTTCTTTGTGATAACATCACGTATGAATGGTCGGTCGGAATGAAGTGAAATTTGGTATCCGAGGGTTTTTTGGGTCAGAGATGGTTTGTATAATACTTTCAAGAATCTCACTTTTTATGAAAGGGGGGTCCCCATACAAAGTTATCTCTTCTTCACATCTTCTTATATATAAAAATGGAGGCATTTTCTTTGTAATAACATCACGTATGAATGATCGGTCGGAATGAAGTGAAATTTGGTATCCGAGGGTTTTTTGGGTCAGAGATGGTATGTATAATAGTTTCAAGGATCTCACTTTTGATGATAGGGGGTCCCGATTTCCATAAGAATCTATTGGCGAGCACAATGCAGTTAAGGACGTGTAGATGAAATTAAACATTTATGACGATTTATACTTTAGAAGGTAAAACGAAGTTTACCGGGTCAGCTAGTTTTTATATATAAGAAGATGTGAAGAGATAATTTTGTATAGGGCCCCCCTTTCATAAAAAGTGAGATTCTTGAAAGTATTATACAAACCATCTCTGACCCAAAAAACCCTCGGATACCAAATTTCACTTCATTCCGACCGACCATTCATACGTGATGTTATCACAAAGAAAACGCCTCCATTTTTATATATAAGATGTGAAGAGATAATTTTGTATAGGAACCCCCCTTTCATAAAAAGTGAGATTCTTGAAAGTATTATACAAACCATCTCTGACCCAAAAAACCCTCGGATACCAAATTTCACTTCATTCCGACCGACCATTCATACGTGATGTTATCACAAAGAAAACGCCTCCATTTTTATATATAAGAAGATGTGAAGAAGAGATAACTTTGTATGGGGACCCCCCTTTCATAAAAAGTGAGATTCTTGAAAGTATTATACAAACCATCTCTGACCCAAAAAACCCTCGGATACCAAATTTCACTTCATTCCGACCGACCATTCATACGTGATGTTATCACAAAGAAAACGCCTCAATTTTTATATATAAGAAGATGTGAAGAAGAGATAACTTTGTATGGGGACCCCCCTTTCATTAAAAGTGAGATTCTTGAAAGTATTATACAAACCATCTCTGACCCAAAAAACCCTCGGATACCAAATTTCACTTCATTCCGACCGACCATTCATACGTGATGTTATCACAAAGAAAACGCCTCCATTTTTATATATAAGAAGATGTGAAGAAGAGATAACTTTGTATGGGGACCCCCCCTTTCATAAAAAGTGAGATTCTTGAAAGTATTATACAAACCATCTCTGACCCAAAAAACCCTCGGATACCAAATTTCACTTCATTCCGACCGACCATTCATACGTGATGTTATCACAAAGAAAACGCCTTCATTTTTATATATAAGATGTGAAGAGATAATTTTGTATAGGAACCCCCCTTTCATAAAAAGTGAGATTCTTGAAAGTATTATACAAACCATCTCTGACCCAAAAAACCCTCGGATACCAAATTTCACTTCATTCCGACCGACCATTCATACGTGATGTTATCACAAAGAAAACGCCTCCATTTTTATATATAAGAAGATGTGAAGAAGAGATAACTTTGTATGGGGACCCCCCCTTTCATAAAAAGTGAGATTCTTGAAAGTATTATACAAACCATCTCTGACCCAAAAAACCCTCGGATACCAAATTTCACTTCATTCCGACCGACCATTCATACGTGATGTTATCACAAAGAAAACGCCTCAATTTTTATATATAAGAAGATGTGAAGAAGAGATAACTTTGTATGGGGACCCCCCTTTCATTAAAAGTGAGATTCTTGAAAGTATTATACAAACCATCTCTGACCCAAAAAACCCTCGGATACCAAATTTCACTTCATTCCGACCGACCATTCATACGTGATGTTATCACAAAGAAAACGCCTCCATTTTTATATATAAGAAGATGTGAAGAAGAGATAACTTTGTATGGGGACCCCCCCTTTCATAAAAAGTGAGATTCTTGAAAGTATTATACAAACCATCTCTGACCCAAAAAACCCTCGGATACCAAATTTCACTTCATTCCGACCGACCATTCATACGTGATGTTATCACAAAGAAAACGCCTCCATTTTTATATATAAGAAGATGTGAAGAAGAGATAACTTTGTATGGGGACCCCCCTTTTCATTAAAAGTGAGATTCTTGAAAGTATTATACAAACCATCTCTGACCCAAAAAACCCTCGGATACCAAATTTCACTTCATTCCGACCGACCATTCATACGTGATGTTATCACAAAGAAAACGCCTCCATTTTTATATATAAGAAGATGTGAAGAAGAGATAACTTTGTATGGGGACCCCCCTTTCATAAAAAGTGAGATTCTTGAAAGTATTATACAAACCATCTCTGACCCAAAAAACCCTCGGATACCAAATTTCACTTCATTCCGACCGACCATTCA
>NC_073693.1:323299445-323331831 GCF_029784155.1 Uranotaenia lowii
TACTCTTGGAAAATGTCCTTATTTTTTACACATCAAAAATTTATCATTAGTCATTAAAAATAGCACTATAACTGTTAATATACGAAGAAAAAAAGTTGTTCTATCACATTAAACTACCCGTTTTCTTCTAAATGCATTTTGGTATCATCAGGAGAGCTGTTTGTTTGCGAGCCTTGGAAAAAATAGATATTTTAAGATTTTGAAAATACATTTTTAATAACAGAATAAAATTTCGAATACAAACCGAATTTCGCCTAATTGATAGCTTTCAAACGTAGAAAACAGTTTTCAAAAATTCTAACTATAAACTGAGTTATAGATGATAATGTAGAAAAATTTGTTGTTGGTCGAAGTTACCCTGGTGATCAAAGTTACCCCGTTTTACGGTATGTAGAAATTAGAATAAGTTTTCTACACAATGAATCTAATATCAACAGAATCGATCAAAATTGCCAGGGGATTGCCAATTTACTACAAGTAAAATTTCCTTCTAGCAGATATTTTGCAAACAGCTTTCTAGGGTTAAAAAGTAGACATGCTGACAAAAACAGCGCTTAAAGATTTCATTTGCCTGAGTAAATTGTACCCGTATGAATTTAATAACAATATTCCCATTGAACCTACTTCAGACCTCTTACCAATTTTAAACGTTTAACAATGGTAGCTCGACCACTATTTGACAACTTTTGTGCAAATTGTAAAGTTTTGCCAAGCATGATTTAAACAATAATGATATAATGTGTTTTATTCACTTTTTATTTTCTAAGATTTTAATTTCGATCCTTTTATTTTCCCTTTCTTTGATCGCGCATACAAATAATATGATTTTTTTTTTCCAATAAACGCGACGTTAGGTTTGATTTTTTAGGAGCTCATCCAGTGATGAACCGATTTTTATGCTATTTTTTCGTGTCGGAAAAATTTGTTCTCAAATATTTACTGCAACATTTATACCGAATTGGCTCTTAGGGATCATTCAATATTCAATATTATGTAACGCGTTTAGGGGGGAAAGGGGATACAACAGCTTGTTACTTATTATTATTATTATTAAGTTTTATTAGTGACACTTTACCATCTTCGTGGCATTCGTGTCATAGCTTGTTACGTTTTGTGTATTTTGAATTGAAAATCAAACCCAAATGTGTTACGTAGGGAGGAGGAGGGTTGAAAATTATTGAAAATTGTGTTACGTAATTTTTAAATTGCCGCTTATTTTAAATTCAATTACCTTTGTACAAATATGAAAACAAGTTTGTTAGTTCCTTACCAAAGGCAATTCATTCTGGTGCGTTTAGGGAATGCCTCCTGGGGAGTTAAAATCCTTTTAAAAAATTGTCATGCGTAGTAGCTTAGCGATTTTTTTAGTTGCGCATTTTTTAAATATTTTTTCTCATTTATCCGAAATACGCTTCTTAAAAACTACACTTTAAGTAGTATTTTACACCAATTTTTAATCAGAAAGTTTAGACGATACATTTATACTAATATTTTCAATATTTTTTACCCATAGTTATTGTTTTTTGAATATGAATTTCGAGACGTAGGTCCATCTGAAGAGTATGCTGCACCAATACCTATAAGCCTTTTTGTCTCATTCACTGTGGAAGGACATCAGTTTTTCCCGTTCACCCTTGAGTTGACATTTTACAAATTTCTTTATGAAGACCCCTAGAGGGTACGAGAAATTATAATAGAATTTAGGAGATTTTACTCCTCACCCTTTAAATACCCTTAAGGGATTTGCTCTTTATTACTTTTTGCAGCAACTAATAGGAAAAGTGTTTCTAACGGGTTTGTGCAGGATGTTTTCAGATTTTCTCAAAAATGTCTAACTTGGTTCATTTTTGAGACTGCAGATTTTTAAAACTTTTATTTCCTTAAATATTTGAGGTTCGATTTTTTTTCGAAAAACATATTTCACCTAAATAAATAAACAAAACGTTTTTGTAAGCAAATTTATTATTTCCGTTGAAAAATTTCGAATTTAAATAAAAATAAAAAAAAAATAAAAAAAATAATAATCAAAAATTTCATTCATTACAGTTTAAGATGAAGTTAAATCAAATATTTCTTCAAACCGGAATGATTTAAAGGTTATGTAATGGCTTTTCGGTCTTATCGGTAAACAATTTAAACACTTTGATTTGTGCTTCATCCAACGATTCAAATGCTATTTATTCTTTTTCAAGGAACTTAAATTGAATAGGAAAGCATAAAACATATTTCTAATGATTAACAATTGAATATTAATCACTTACTCGGACATAAGTGCTATCGTCCAAAACAGATCCGCTCCTATAGCGTTAATCGATCGTCGATATTCTGGCTACAAATTTGAATTCAAATCAAATTCCAGTTTTAAAAGTGAGAAGGAAACGGTGCTATTGATCTGAGCTGCGGCAAAGTTACAAATTCCATATTTAAAAAGCTGTGAAAAATTTTCTACTTTTTCTAGAAAAGTGTCCCTAAACGTTCGTTAAGGTTTCAATTGATCCCTAGAGTTCAAAAAGATGTATTTATCTGTTAAATAAACCGTGATCATCGCTTAGCACGAGATAACTAATATATATTAACCTATAGCTAACTGACCTATTAAAAGGACTCAAAAGATTATGTTTCAGTAACGTGTAGAAAAAGCTCATCGACGTATGCTTTGATTTTAGAGTTGAAGATATAACCTTAAGAATGATCATTCCTGGGTTCTCAGGGGTAAAAGGGCTCATATGTGGGGCTACAAAAAGAACAAAATAACCTTTGAACAGCTTCTGGTTGATCATGAAAAATAAACTGCAATATCAAAATATTGCATCATCCTCGCGACCTATTGGGAATACATAACCCAGCAGCTCACGAACAACTACGCAAAATGAACAAGATAACCATACTTGGAGGTTTTTTCTTCTTAATGCATTTATCCTCTGATGCTTCAAATAAAATCTATGCTTCGGCTCAAGAAGAGAAGCATAATTGAATATGGAGCCTTGAAACGATCCTTCTTTTTCCATCCGTTCCCAAACAGAAGCTGTCCGTATAAAGTGATGCAATTTGCTGGGTTGAAAAATGATGCACTTTGATTGTTGAAGCAAGATAGAACCATAGTAGATGGGAGTACGATTTAGAAAACACTTTTTTGTAAATACGTAAAAATGGTTCAAAATTGTCTAATTAACATAAGTGTTTCAATTTTGAGGTACCAAAAGTACTTTATGACCAATAAATTTGAAAATAAAAATGTTTAAGTTGGATCTAATCTCAAAGAAACTCTTACAGTAGGTAATGCAAAAAAGTGCCACACTCAATGTCAAATCGTGTTATCTGAAAGTAAATTTATTTTCTCTGACATTGATACAAGGCAGAAAAAAAAGCAGCAATAAAGAATTATTTGTCGCGAGTTGCGTTGATTTTCAAGCCTCTTTTTCTCCAGTCTTGCTCTACTGCACCAGCAGCTTCAGCTCTTTCGTTCGAGCTCCTCAAGCTTCTCCTTCATTTGCATTATTACCGCACTCCGGGTCGGCGAATGGCGTTGTAATAAGTTATGGCTCTTTATATTCCACTGGGTAACCGGCTTTCCGCGGCACCAGACGAGAAGCAGAAGGCAGACTGGGTGCTAGCGCGAATCTAATCAGCTCCTCCGAGTTGTAAATGCAATTGCACATTTACACCGGAGGAGAAATGCCAGCAGGGCTTCGCAAATATCGGTACAACTAAATGTTGTCGGCTCCTGTTTATCCAAGTGGCGTATAGCAATAATAATAAAAACTAATAAATTTTGTTTTGATTCAAAGTTGATTCCGATGACAACTTTGAAGAATGGTTTTGAATCTGTCAAAATGTTATGTAGTTGATTGGTTGGCATGAAAATTGTTGGTCCTTCTAGGAAAATAGGTCGGATAAGTTACTTGACAAAGGCTGCTCATACGTTGCACATATGATTGGCACCTGAAACGGTGCTGAGTGATTTCTGAGATAGTGGGCAGCAAGCAGATATTAAAGTCAAAAAATTCTTACCCTTTATTTTTAATTCAATCCCTTTTTGTCATTATTGTCTGATTAGAGCTGTTAAATGGAAAATTCAATTCGCAATTTATTTCATTACTCACCATCGAAAATTTTATGTTTTCAAAATTCCAAGAAACAGGTAAATATTAAAGTATTAAAATGCTTTTCAAATAATCATTGATTGGTCTGTGCTTTTTCGAAAGCAGAATGAATATTTTCCTCGTGAAAATTGGAAAGTGACACTTAGATTTTAAACTTAGAATCCAAAATTAAAAGAATATACCAAAATATATAAAACTAGCTGACCCGGTAAACTTCGTTTTACCTTCTAAAGTATAAATCGTAATAAATGTTTAATTTTATCTACACGTCCTTAACAGCATCGTGCTCGCGAATAGATTCTTATAGTAATCGTAACAAATAAAGTTAAATTTGTATTGGGACCACCTTCCATAAATAGTGAGATCCTTGAAACTATTATACAAACCATCTCTGACCCAAAAAACTCTCGGGTACCAAATTTCACTTCATTCCGACCGACCATTCATACGTGATGTTGTTACAAAGAAAACGCCTCCATTTTTATATATAGGATTACATGAAAATTGCTCGAGATGTGTCATGTTTGATAATGATTTGATATGAGAGCTCCTTCCCACTAAAGTCGGATAGTCTTAAAACTATAATATAAACCAAATTTCATGTAATTCTGACCGCTCGTTCATATGAAGGAAGCGTGTCTTCATTTTCACGTATAAGATTTATATGAAACTTCTCTCCCCTCCTCTCACCTTTAGTTCAAAAAATGGGGGGGGGGGGGGGTTTATGGAGAAAGCGTTATTTATTACAATAAATCATATTTTACTGTCAAAACATGGCTGCCTGACTCGTTTAAGCAAAATCGCTTGGCAATTGTTTAAGTTATGTTATAACTCACGTTGATTTTGTATGGGAGCCTCTGGTTTTAAAGGTAGGATGTGTTATTTAGTAAAATAGATTGTTTTTCCACATCAAAACATGCATGTGTACACAATTTCATGAATATCCCATGTGAATTGTATGGGTTGTATATATTTTTTCAAATTTTTTCATATTTTTTTAAGGGAGCCCCACGTTTTAAAAGCGAGCAATTGCAGTCTGCATAATGAATCAACTTCTTGTGTCTTTTCGATCTCGTGAACCAATTTTTATGAGAATCGCATTTAAATTGTTCAAGTTATGTCCCGTTTCAATTTGATTTTGTATGGGAGCCCCCCTTTTATAAATAGTGAGATTCTTGAAACTATTATACAAACCATCTCTGGCCCCAAAAACCCTCGGATACCAAGTTTCACTTCATTCCGACCGCCCGTTCATACGTGATGTTATCACAAAGATAGCGCCTCCATTTTTATATATAAGATTTAAACCACAAATCAGATTTTATCCAGAACCACAATTCATTGTCTCGAACTAAAATCATAATTCCAAATCAAGATTTGAAAAACAAATTACATTTGATATTCAAATTCAAGATTGGGAATAAATATTAATATTGAAGCCAAAGCAGGACTTGCTTTATTTTTTATTCATAATTCAAATGTTTATTTCAATTTCATATCTTTGAAGTACAGAAAGTCGTTTTCACATCATCAGTTAATATTTTCAAAATGTAATAAGGATTTCAATTTGAGAAAATTAAGAATAAAATTATCAGCTGATCAAATATTAAAAACAGAACGTTTTGTCAAACTGCTCATCTAATGGTGATAACAGATAAAAGTTATATTTTTAAACAAAAATTCAAAATTCAGATTCAGTTCAAATCAAAGATTTGGATTATGAATCCAAATGAATTAAGTACCTTGAACAATAATCTCAAGTTCTCAAAACTACCAGGAAAAACCAGGAATCTGAAGAAATTTCAATAAGTTGAATGTCTATCGTAAAACATTAAAGATAAATGGTAAAATTTGGAAAGAAAAAATATCCTTTTTTAAAGAACCATTCAATGAAATTCGCAATCCAAATATGAGAATGTTTCGATGTAGATAATTTTAAAAATAATAAACTAAATGCAGGATTAATACTTCAGTTGAAAATAATTTAAAAAAAGAGTACCCATATTAGCATTAATAGTATAAAACATTGGTAAAATCTGTTGAAAAAGTTTAAATTCGAATTTAAAGTTATAGACTGGTATGAAAATTGAATAGAGAAATTTGGTATTTTCGATTGGTTCAATTAAAGCAAAAACATATGAACCGAAGCTTATTTCAATAATTGAAAAGTTATCATTAATTTTGCACAACTCTTACTCACACTTATGTTTATAAAGTGAGAATTCTAGGATGCCCAGTTATTTTATTTCCAGCAAAGCTCGAGTAAACTTGATATTCAAATGGTTTTCAACATTTTTTCCCTTCCTTCACAATTCCCGACTTAAACCTGGACATTGAAAATTGAGTATATTTTTCTTTATTCTGCCTTCTATTTTGTAGGTGCCTACTGCAAATTTTCTTTCGAGAACTGATAATTATTGCATTTTTTTTTGTAATTTTAAAAGCAAAGAGAATATTTATCCAATCGTGCCGTAAAAGTCGAAACTTTTTTTCCATTCTTCCATTTCTTAACATATATTCTTTATTAAATAATTAAAAGAAAAGGATTTAAAATATATTGTTAAAATTTAATTTGGATGCCATTTTTTCAGCTAGTTTTATATAAATTGTTTTTTAAAGTTGAAAACAATTTGAAAACTGTTAAATTAAAATTTTACGTGTTGTTCCTCAGTTCCTCTTGATTGTTGTATTCTTCTTACATTTGTCTGGGTGTTCAATTGAAAAATTGGATTCGATTAGATTTTACAAGGTTTTCAAAAAACAAATTGGGTTGATTAGCTCAGCCAGTATAACTACGGGAAAATACTGTAATTCTAACTTTAAGGGGACCCCAAGCTTATGTTCGAGTAAAACTATTCGAGATAGATCTGTTTCCCCCCAGATGCATCGGAGCCCGTTTATTTTTCGGTTAAATTCCGATTTTTTTTATGATTTCATTTCCCGATTTTTAGAACTTTAAGCAGTATGATTAAAGTGTTCAACACTGTACAAAGCGGAGGAGGGGGGGGGGGGGGTTAGGACTAGGGGTTTTACGGATTTACCCCCCAAGAGAGATTTGTTCTAATTAAAATTTTTAGTTCACGGAATTATTTTCCGTTGTAAAGTAGAATAACTTGATCTTCAAAAATTAAAAAAAAAGTATTTTTAAATCCTCTTAGAAAACTGGCTTTTATCTTAAATCACTCTAGGCCTAAGACATTTCATTCTTCGACACTCTATGACATTCACGAATTGAAATTAATTGTTTTATTGGCTATTTTGATTAGTAATATTTTGCTAACTTTTTGTATTGAAACTCAAATCTTGACAAAACAAACTTTTACTAAGAATTTCAAATTGTTTTTTATTCAGAAGTGTTTCTTTTCAAATTCATCCATAATTTTATTTCTAATCACTTTGATAATAAAAAAAATCGTTTCTAACATTACAAATTAAATGCAGGTACGAAATATTCTTCAAGAAACCAACTGTAGCATCAATTTTATTTTGTGCTTTTTATTCTTCATCTTCACATTTGAAAGGATTTTGATATATTACACAAGGCCATAAAATCCACCTTTTTGATGCGTAAAGAATTTAAGAACTAATTTCGATCAATTTTGGTACACTGAAACTTATCTTAATAAGTAAAAATTAAGATGGAAAATTATGAACTTTTCTGACAAAACTTGAAAACATTACAAAAAAAAATCAGAATAAAATTTTTTATTTAGTTTCTCCAAGACCTCAAATTATTTTAACATCTGCGAAAAAAACTGTTTTTATTTGTTTACTTTTCTCAATTCAGTGAAATGAAAGATTTTTAACGAATTTGGTACACAAGTATTACCTTATTAAATTAAATTTCACCCATTTAGAACCGCGACTATATCTAAGCCCAAAAGCCTTAAAATTTGGCATTCTCTATCTCAGAAATGACTGGATCAAGTTCTTCAAATTTAGTCTCTTTGAGTTATCGGAGTGGTTACCAAAGTTATGTACAATAAAGTTTCTTTTTGAAATTTTTCACATTTGAGTTATGCTTCTCAGTGAAGCGCACTCACGTTAAGCGAGAAAACGAGATATTTCGTAGTTGGTCAGCAATGTGTTAAGATATTTTTAAAAGCAAAAATCAAATCGTTTTGCAGACTTCAACAAATTTGTTTATGAAACGAAAATTTTATTTTTTTTTAAATTTCTTCAGTAATGCCACAAATACTTGTCTCACCAAATTTTTAAAAATTGTAGTATTTTACTTTTTTAGGTAATACCTCATCGAAATATAATTCCTAAATTGAATATTTAAATTTCAATGATTGACAATATCTGACAAAAGATTCAAATTAAACACGCCAAAATCTACGAAATCAACCATTAAAATATAGGCATTTTTTTTCTTTTTCATCTTCATATTTTATTTCAATTAACGCTGAAATCTATCAGTTAAATATGATTGTGAATTTACTTTATCGACCTTATCGGTAAAAATTATATTCTTTCTGGAAGAATATTTCATTAACATTTGAACATTATTGGCGAATGGAAAGTAAGGAGCAGTCAATAGATATTAATAACGAATTTTCATTTTCATAAACTTTTATTACAAAAACAACGTAATTTTTACCGATAATTTGAATTTACATTTTATTTCAATTTTCAAATAATCTTATAGAATAGGCATAGTCAAACTTTTGACATAATTTGAATTTTTTTTTAAGTTTGCCTTCTTTTTTCAGCTCTTAATTGTTGTGTTATGCACACATATTGGGCCGGAACACTGCACGAAAGCTTGTATGCAACAAAATTGCATACTATATCATTGCACAAAACCTATAAATCGAGTAACTTTTAAACGAAATATTCAATAAAACCAATAAAACAAAAGGTGAAATAACTCCCATCTTCCGCCATTTTGTTTTTGTTGGTCTTGCAATCTTTGGGATAAATGAAAAAAAAAATAAAATTTACACCAAATACTTCAAACTTTATTTATTTCCCCCTTCGGGGTTTTGGTAAATTTTGAAAGGGGGGAGGGGGGGGGGGGGGGCTGACAAAAAAGTAATTAATATTTGTTCCGACCATAAAAGAAGTCAAAAATCTCAATTTTTAATAAGGAAAGTCTAGTTTCTACCATTCCCTAAGATCAAATATTTCAATTGAAGGCCACGACTAAGAGCTTGAAAACCAATGATTGCGCTTGAAAATTTATAAACGTTTCACTTTCTTCCATTGTTTTAATTCATCTTTATCGAATCGATTAAAACTTATTAATAAAGAACAAACTTTTTTAGCTTTTTATTTTTATAACTAGAGAATTTGGATATAAAAAAGATTTTTATTATGTGTTCTATTTCTATACATTGATTCTCACGTCCAAAACCTTAATTCTGTTTTTATTCGAAATTTTAACCCTCATCCGTATTAGAGTGTCATTTTGACACTATTGAAAGTTTGAAGGCTTGTTACTTTTTTCAGAAGCTTCAAAAAACAAAAATTTCTTCGTGGACCCTAAATGAATTCAAAAGTTCTTTAATATTGCATCTTTACTGCCTTTTCCGACTTAGAGTGTCAATTTGGCACTCCAAAAGTAAAATCTATTTAAGTCGTTTGAATTATAATTAATTTTATCAATAGAAACCTTGTAATGTCAGTAATATATGTTTAGAACATTATATACAGTTGAAGCTACTAACTTTTTCGTTATTCAGCATGAAAGAAAAAAAAAATCCGAAAAAACATGCCTCAGGAAAATTGCTGTAGTCCATATATTACACGTTCAAAAAAAAATTTGCCTTATGCATATGAAAGCTGAAGTAAATGTCTACATCATGAAGCTAAAAAATATTTTTTTAATTTTTTTTTAATGGAAGGGTCACAAAAAGTTTAAAAAAGTGGTCTGAAAAACCTACTTTTCATTCGAGTAAAAATTGTTTGAGCGAGTTTTTGAAATAATATGACTACAAAATTTATTCTAATTCTAACGTTCTTCAGATGAAATATTGTCATAATTAAAGCTTTAAATGCACTCAAATTAAATAAAAATCGGTTGATAAAGTCCAAAATTTTTGGTGAAAAACTGTTTTTCTCGGGACCTTGGGCTAGTATATATTTTAATTCGTTTTTTTTAACTCTCTTTTGAGGGATTTTATGTGAAAAGGGGGTTCGATTTTATTTGCTTATAACATTCTTTGAGGTGGGAAATTTAAAGAAGGACAGTATCTTTAAACTTAATTTATTTTCTATTATTTTCTAACAACATTCTTTGAGCCCGGAATTTCAATTAAGGACAGTATTTTAAAATAATACTATAAAAATTTAATTGTCCACTAGCTGATCCAGTATGCTATGCTACCCCTTGCTTGGTAAAATTAGGAGCGTTAAAATTATTATAAATTAAATATTGTTCCTTTCAAATTAAATATAAACATAATTTAAAGCAGAGGTTGAAGGAGCCACCCTTAAAAAAAAAAGGAGGGATCTACAATACAACAACACTAAGGCACTAAATAATTGAACACTAATTGTTTTCGTTCAAAATATTTATGTTACATTTATTGAATATGATACTCTTCTTTCATTAAAATGGGAAGCGTCTATCAATAAAATATATCATCCAATTTGGTTAAAACATGTTTGTCAATTCAAAAGATCTTCTCAAAATGTAAGTCAAAAGGTCGTTTATCGTTTATCGTTCTTTTTAGTCAATTTTTAACAATATACCCTTCCGGGATTGTAAAAATTTTGTCAATTTCTTTTATTAATTTTGTATGAGAGCTCTCCTGGATTTGGATGGGATTTGAAACTATTATATAAACCATTCTTGGTCTCGAAAATGGCTACACACTTAATTTTTACGTTGTTCGGTTTAGTAGTTTACAAAATTGTTCGTATTGTGTCAAATTTTTGTAAATTTGGTTTGTTGAACTCCCCATTATTGGATTTGGAGGGGTTTAAAAGTATTATAGAAACTATTTCCGGTCTTGAAAATGGCTACACATCAAATTTCACGTTGATCGGTTCAGTAGTTTACGAATATTGTACGAATTGTGTAAAACTTTTGTCAATTTAGGATAGGAACTCCTCCTATTTGGATTTGGAGAGGTTTGATAGTATTTTGAAAAATATTCCCTGTCTTAAAAACGGCTACACACTAAGTTTCTCGTTGATCGGTTAAGTTGTTTTTGAAAATTGTTCGAATTCGAAATTGCTTCCTTTAAGTCGGAGCCTTTTGAAAGTATTTTAGGAACCATCTCCGGCGTCAAAACCGTTATTTACAAATTTTCACAATGATCGGTTCAGTAGTAGACAAACATTCATTTTGATATATAAAGATGTCTTAAAAATTTGTTTGATATGAAATGTTAATCTATGAAGTTTTGTTTGTTCAAGGATTTTTTGAATCTTATTGCATTTATTTCATGGATATTTCTTTTGTTTGAACATAATGCCAGCAAGTAATAGAATCTATTAGCGAGGTTTATCATTCTGATATAGATATATGAGGAACCGTAAAACGGGGTAACTTTGATCAGCGGGGTAAATTTGACCAACAATAAACTTTTCCACATTATCATCAATAACTCAGTCTATAGTTTGAATTTTTGAAAACTGTTTTCTACGTTTCAAAGCCTATTAATAGAGTATGAAATAGGCAAAATTTGGTTTGTGTTTGAATTTTGTTTTCTGTTAGTAAAAATCTTATTTCAAAATCTTAAAATATCTATTTTTTCCAAGGCGCGCAAACAAACAGCTCTTCTGATGAAACCAAAAAGCATTTAAAAGCAAACGGGTTGTTCAATGTGAAAGAACAACTTTTTCATTGTATATGAACAGTTATAGTGATAAATTTTTGATATTTAAAAAGTAAGGACACTTTCCAAGAGTAAGCCCGTATTGGACAAATGGATAGGAACCCTATCAAATCGATAACTTTGAAGAAAAAATTAAAATGAAAATAGTAAGAGGCTCAAGGGGAATGTGTGAAGGTAAAAGTTCATTAGTATTTTGAAGAACAAACTATTTAGCAATTATTATAATTTTGCCCCTAAATGTAGGCAGCATCATTGTTCTTTTTTCGATAATAAATATTAATAATTTAAAACGTTAAAAATCAAGGTAAAATTGATAAACTTCCATATATAAATATAATGAAGATGTCTTGTGTCTTTTATGATAAAAAAAACTCGTTAAACCGTCAGAATAGAGACTGATCAATGTTATCTCAAAGCATAAAATTCTGAACAGAGACGAATTAAATTTTTATATCAAATTTGATAGAGTCTAATCAATTTCTGCAACCATGTTTTACGTTTATAGGAGTCCAGTACTAGTTTCAAAAATATAAGACATGCTCCATTCCCCTTAACAGAAAAAATATTCGAAATATATCGAAAAAAGTGATCATTCTTACCCCGGATTGATAATTTTGCATGATTTTTTTTCAAACCACGGATAACTTCCTACTCTATGATTCACAAAGATTCTCCAAAAAAAATCGATCAGAATTTCATTTCTATCTAAGTTTGTTTATTCTCCATTCAAGTGTTTAACAATTTTTTATGTTTCTATGAGAGACTGTTTAAAACAAGCGCGTTTATGCGCGTTTTCGGAAAAAAGGAAATTAATTTTCGTGACGTCACAACGCTAAAAAAAGATACCTTTATCATCGATTCTAGAGCGTAAACTAGCAATGATTATTCTTCATCTCATAATCTGCTTAAAATATAGTTTTTTTTTTAACATCATTACGCAATATTTTTTCGCAATAGAAAATTTTTTTGAGAAATCTATGTTTCAAATAAAGAATAATGGTCAAAATCAATTTATTTTCATGCTAAAGTTATTAAATTTCAACGATAACATGCTCAATTCTGATAAAAGATAACTGATAATCTTTTGATGGAGAATGAAGCTCAAGAAATAGCATTTCTGATAATGTGCAATTTATTTTTGAATAATGACGGTTTTTCAGTTTTGGGATACTTGGAATGGGTCATCGACTTTGTTTTGAAATTTTAAAAAACTAGAATAAATAACTTACAAATTGAATTTAATATTATCAAAATAGGTCAACATTTGCAAACCAGGGGAACGCCAACGCCAGTTCACATTTCCCTGGAGCTGGTATTTTGTGAAAAGCTTTGGAGCTGGTGCTGAATCAACAACTTTATTTAGTTAGAGAATTTAAAAAAATGTACCTTAAATAAGCTCCCAAACCCACTGTGCTCCTTGCTCGACTCCAACAGACTTCCCAGAGAAAAAAAATCGTTATTTACCGGGTTGCTAATCGCGCACCTAGCACTCGGCAAAACAGCTGCTTTTTGCAGGCTGCTGCTGCTGCTGTTACATTTACAGGTCACCCTTTAGGCGATAGCTCGAGTTGCATACTAACAAAACGAACTAACTAGCTCTAACTACTAGAAAACTGGTTACAGCAGAGTAAGTTGATGCAGCAAGCTACCAGCTATTGTTGGACCTGCATCTTAAAGTAGAGTCAAGTTGAGCTTCAAGGACAAGCGTGTATGGTTGCATTTTTTACTCTACCTTCCTCGTACGATTGCATTTAGCTAAATATTCCCTCTTGGACAAAGTTGGTGGCACACACAAACACACATCACGACAATTATGATATGATGATTCTGATCGGGATGCTTAAGATAATAACTGGCTTCAGGACCTAACCTAGTCTCAGCTCTGTTAGTTAGCTAGTCAAGCAAGTCCGTCGTCGTATGACATATTAGCGAATAGCTAATGCGACATTTGAGGAAACGTCTTGGGGGAATAACTAGAGGAGGATGATCGACTAGGAGTTCTATCGTTTATTGCTTGACCAGTTAGAATTTCATTAGTATGTATTGAACGATTGTTTTGAATTCAACTGTAATATATTCCTCAAAAAAAAAAAAAGTTTGTTCAGCAATTGTCAAGTATTTATTTATAGCTCAATTACATCATACCAAAAACTTGCCATGGCGTCATCCCCTTCAAAATTTGCAATCCAAATAACTACTGGTGTTTATTGGATGTATCGCTTTCACTGAGACCGCAACTTTCCAAACAGGCCTTATCAAGTTTCTTTACACACGTCGATACTTTTTTTTTATCTTCATATACAGAAGTAAACAATAAAAAAAATGAACCATAACACGACAGAACAGGAACGATCTTGCACGGGTATAGCTCCCGTGTTGTTCGTCTTATCTTGGTCTGCATTCATTTGATATTTGCGCTCCTTCCTTAGCTCATGCTTTCCAAAACTTAGAATTGGGTTAAGTTTTTTTTGTTGCCCACGGTGAAACACGATCCGAGAGCTCAATTTCGATGTTGTTACAAAGATTGCCTTTTATGGTTTTAGGTTCAGAAACCACTATGAAGATATCAGTTTTCTTCATGCGAAAATCTGCACAGGATGATCCATCATCATTCTAATTATGCTAAGGATTTTGCTACCAAAAAATAAACCCGTAGCGCGTGTTCAACGTCATTAGTGTCAAAAGCCGTGAAACTGAATTCTGAAAAAAAAAACGCAATCTCGTTGAGCTGAAAACGACCGGGTCACGCCCATTTTTTTCTGATTGGTTTAAGAAGAACATCTGTTCAAATTAATTTTATCATTTTGTGAGTAATGAGAACGCATTTACGCCGATTCTTCCGTAAAACCAACCTGCCTTATAGTACAAACTTGGCTCACCCTTCCTAACTGAGGTGCACCTTCATCATCTCATCGAAAAACATCCGATGCAATTCCGGGGAAAATCAAAGTCGTCAAAGTTCAACGCTTTCCGCAGTTCTTTGTTTCCTCAGATACTATTGGCCTTTCTCGTTTGACTGTGGCGTTCATTCTGTAAGGTAGAACAGAATGAATTTCAATTCGCGAGACCACGACTGTACAGTAGCATTTTACCACCTATGGTCATTTGAAAACTATTATCGAAAACAACCGAGTACCGTGTACCTTTCCTGGAAGTACCGTAGAAGAGTAAAACTCTGTAAAGCGTGGTTCTTTCTTTTAAGTTTAGGAGCTCAAACTTTCCAGACTTCAACCCTTCGACGGTTCATAATCCCTCTTGCAATAACCGTTTCGTTTCGCGTGAAACGATGGAGGTTCATAATTCGAACGGGAGGTTCGATGGGTTTCTGATGAATCATCATCACCGGCACCAGCTTCTTCTGTTTGGGACCACTACTCGGTCGGGTAGGTGCTATTTAGCACATACTCAACCTGAGGGTGGCTGAATCCCTGCCCTCCAATGAGGGATCAGAAGAGTTTAGTTCTGCTTTCAAATCCGACGTGTCCGTCGGATTTTAATTGCGCTTCTAAACCTGAACCTGTGACTGACTAGTAAAGCTCTTTCTCTTGCCATTTTCATTTTTGACTGACTGCCTCTCCCTTCCTGTAAGGTCCGCTCAATCGGGACTTACGTTTGTTGGTAGTAAAACACAAAAACGTGGCCACGCGCGAGATCGCGGTATTAGATCGCTCGGTGCTTTTGCTGCTCCAGGTGTTGATTTTGGATGGTGGCAGTAAAGCACTTTGGGTGAAGTATGACTTTTATTGGCTATTATTGAACTGATGATTTGTTCCAGTCCGTTTGTCGATGTTGACCAACATGTGGGGGCGTGAATTCCTGGAGAGATGATTAGTTTCGAACTTACACGCACGGCCATATTTAACTATGAATGCTTGAAAAATCAACATAAAGAGTGGATCATCCAAAATCTGAACGCACTGTTTATTATACTCTAGCGCTCCCAAGTGTCGGATCTGGATCTAGAATGTTTTGACAGTACTTTGATAGGAAATGTTTCCCCTATCAGTGCTGAAAATTTCATAATGATTCGTTTCGTTCCAATGAAGTTACACGCAATGGAAGCCGCGAGGCGAAAATAAATTTTGGACACCCACGTTCAAAAACCCGACGTGGTCTGGTTCAAAAATCGTGAAATCTGATTTTCGGCGGCTTCCTGGCCAAAAATTTTACAAAGCCACTGCTCTTACAGATTCTAACAGGAAACTCCTGATCCGGATCCATATGAAGCAGTCTGTGATGGTAGAATATTTATTTAGCCTTTTTAAGAGAGAAAAAAATGTTAATGACGTGTGGGATTTTGAGGATGTTTCAAAGTGATTTTTTACACTTTTGTCCAGTTTAGCAAATACTTACAAATTTTATTATCAGATTATTCCTCTGGACTGGGCATATTATCTTAAACATTCGTACGATTCGACGCACATCGGTAAAAACCAAACAATTCTGTACCAATACGTGAAAAGGATCTATCTCCAAAAGTAAACAAAAACCATTTTCAGTACCTCATGATAACTTATGGATCCTTTACTCAATTTGAGTAAAGAATCCATAAACATTCTACAACCAGAAGCACATTGATATACACCCTTTACTCCGGAAATTTTATTTGCTATTACTCCCCAAACAAACTCAAAATAATCATTTTGACTCTTTATTCAACATAAAAACATAGTTGCAAATGAATGCGAGCTTAAAACTAAAACTAAAACTAAGAAAACAGCAAAGGGTGTAAAAACAGTTAAGACAAAATATTACGTGAGCTTGGTTATATCTACGTTAGCGCGTTATTTTTTCATGAAAATTGATATTCCTCTTTTCTAACATATGTATATAGGATGCTTCTAAAAATCGTTTGTCTTTCATAAAAAGCAAAAATTTCAAGTGACTTTTAATTAGGGATTTAAAATAGGTTGTATTTTTTCCAAACGCGTTTTTCTCGATACGCCGTATATAAAGATGAATCCTTTTTATGTGTTGGTAAAGGTTTGACACTTTATTTAAATTCAAAACATAGTTGCAAATGAACGCGAGCTTTAAACTAAAGCTAGAAATGAGAAAATAGCAAAGGGTTTATAAACAAGAGTGACAAAATATTACGTGAGCTAGGTTCTATCTACGATAGCGCGTTGTTTTTTCATAAAAATTGAAATTCCTCTATTCCAGCATACAGGGGATGCTTCTAAAAATCGTTTGTCTTTCAAAAACTGCAAAAATTTCAAGTGATTTTTAATTAGTGATTTAAAATAGGTTGCATTTTGTGCAAAAGTGTTTTTCTATTTTAGCCATATATGGAGATACATTCTTTTTCATGTGTTGGTACAGAATTGTTATCTGCGCGTCTCAAGATGACAACTGTTTTAAGTCCATATTGCGGTTGAAATTTAAACACTTTTAACATTTTTCTTCAGAACTTCAGAAATGCTTGAAATTGAACCATACACTGTGGTTGAAAAATAATAATTATCGCAGTTCATTCGGAAATTTCGTAAAATGGTTCAAGAAAATTGATAGCGCGTGTCACACGAAACTTGATGTATCCTCGAAGAGAATTAAAGAACTGAACACTAAGTCGTACGTCTTCCGAGGTTATGATGCCTTGAGTTAAGATGGTAGCCGTATCTTAAAAATGTACACAATATGTACTATGTTTGTTGTAATCAGGATTCGATCTCATGAACGTTGGCTTGGAAGATTGGAATACTAACCTTCACGCCTCCACGCGGTGATGGCATTATATGATTGCTTATTTTGCTGTTTTGGTTTCTTCGTGGTCCCTTATGTGTTAATCAATAAACAAGGGAATTAAAAAAAAATTGCGCTGGGGTCTTCGGATCTTCCTCAAACTTTAAAATTCGGTTAATTTTTGCGACTTAAATAAATTTATATTTTTAAAATTTACAAAATATTTATTTTTCGAGATAGTTTTGGTGAAATGTTTAGGTTACCAGGGTTGCTAGCGAACCGGGAAAACCGAGAAAACCGGGAAAAACTTTGGAATTTGATCACGTCACCGGGAAACCGGGAAAATACCGGGAATTTCGGCACCTCACCGGGAAAATTGACATGTTTGATATTTTCTCATAAACACTTATTTTCGTTCATTAGCAAACAAACGAAGTTAGAATCGCTTTTTAACTAATTTTGGAAAAATAAGAGCTATCTAATTTTTTCGCTCTCCGCAAGCAAATAATTTGGCAGCGTGAGCGTGAGACATTTGTAAGCAGAGTTACACCTCTCTTTTACCAGAAAAAGATATTGGTTTTCTAATGTTGTTGTTGGCCTGAGGGACGAAGCATTTCATTGAAAGAGCCAAGTTTTAAATCCATTCTATGTTAAGCTGTTGCATGATGAGAGGAGCTGGCACCCCTGGCTCAAGCTGAAAGTGTTTTTTTAGTATCAGATTTTATTAAGCTGATTTTCAGGTGTTAAATATGTGCTTTTGATAAATAATTTCATTTGGAGCGTGGCTGAAGTGTTTGTGCTACTGACGGTTATGGAGGTATAGGTAAAATTGTCGCAGATAACAGGTAATTTAAGAATTCTTATTTTTCGATTTTGCAATGGTTGTGTGATGACGCGTCAGTGCATGGTGGTTCTAAAAAATTCCGCTAGTGACATACAGATGTCACTAGTAGAGTTTAGAAAAGGTTCGCGTACCTTGTGCTACCGACATCTGGTGAGTAATTTTGTTTTTAAGCTAGCGCTATCTAGGGAATGATTTTTTAAAATGTCTCTAAGATGTGTGATAAAAATGATAAAACTATTTGTTTTTCAAGGTAAAGAGAATGAAACATATTTGTCATAAAACGCAAACAAAATTCAAAAATCCTCTATCATCTTCAAGTTTCTGCGCGCGCACGCGCGCGTGTTTGTGTGTGTGTGTGTGTGTGTGTGTGTGTGTGTGTGTGTGTGTGTGTGTGTGTGTGTGTGTGTGTGTGTGTGTGTGTGTGTGTGTGTGTGTGTGTGTGTGTGTGTGTGTGTGTGTTAGCGTGGTGAAAATTGACGTGATTAGGTTCGGTCGGTCGTCGGTGTTAATAAACAAAGTGTATTAATGCTGCTGGAGCAAGAGGGCAACAATGGTGATTTCCTCCTCCGTTCAGTTGCTTGGGAAAAGTGTACATCAGGCAAGCGAGGCGCGATCGGATGCGTATTTTCTTTCCTTTCTTTTCCTCTTTCTCTCCCCGTTTGCATTATGCATTAGATCGTTCTTGCTCTTCTCGTTTTAAACGCGTGAAAAACTTCGGTGAGTTTCATCGGTGCCAAGTGCGTTATACGTGTATGACAATGCCACGTTAGGACGTTTTTGCTCTTCTAGTTTTGAGCGCGCGATAATCTTCGGTGAGTTGCTCCGGTGCCATACGTGTATGACAATGCCACGTTAGGACGTTTAGCTCTTCTCATTTTAAGCGCGCGATAAAATTGTGCATTGTACGTGTATGACAATGCCACGTTAGGATGTTTTGCTCTTCTCATTTTAAGCGCGCGATAATATTGTGCTATGTACGAGTATGACAATGCCACGTTAGGATGTTTTGCTCTCCTCGTCCTAAACGCGCGGTAAAATTCGGTGAGTTGCACCGGTGCTAAGTACTTTGTATGTGTATGACAATGCCACGTTAGGATGTATTTGCTCTAAATATAAACGCGGTAAACTCGATAGTGTGCGACGCGACGAACATTAAATATTTAACTTTGCTTTGATCACATCCCTTCCCAAAGGGAATCCAGATCTAATTTACCTTCCCCACTAACAAACCACCCTTCCTGTGACGACCGTGGAGATTTAGAGGTGTATTCGGTCTCTAGTAGCAACGGAAGTCGAACTAACAATCCTTCCCTTTCCCCGATGAACCGTAAGGACGTGGCCGGCGCCGTTATTGACCATATAAGATAAGGAACCTTCGAAACGTGTACACAGAAAATGGTAAGCTAATCCCAAGCCCCATTTATTTGGATCTATGTACAATTTTGATGGTTCTTGTCAATCACGGAGAAGCAACTACTGAAATGTACGGTTTATCTAAGCTCAAGCTCAAGCTCTATGTTAAGCTGTTGCATGATGTTGCCGAAATCTAAGGTCTTAACCTTGATAAAAAATAATAAAGCTTAGTTCTTTTAGAAATGGGACACATTCATTTGTTAATAGCTCATTTACTTGTAATCGGACATTTAAAATTTTAACAGCATTTTGTTGCCTGTGGAAAGTACTTATCGAATTATTTTTTCCAAAATTTTAAATTCATGAGTTTTAGAGATATAAAATGCAAGAGAAAATGAAAAAAATCATCTTGCACAGTTTGCTTCAAAAACCATCATTATCAAATTGATAGCTGACTAAACCGTTGATTATTCAAAGAATTAGTATGTGTGAGTGGTGGAAAAGTATTCAAACACTGTCAAAAATGTCCTCAAACTTCAAATCAAGCATTGTAGTGAAGCATATGATCGGCAACTACGGTTAAGGGTCATCAGGGAAAACAAGTCTCAGACCAGAATTTTTAATTTTTTATAAACGAAAAACTAAGTGTAGATCGGTGGAATGTCCATCAATTTTTTCTCTGATAAGCTGACAATGTTGCCTAATTATAAATCACTAGCTGACCCGGTAAACTTCGTTTTACCTTCTAAAGTATAAATCGTCATAAATGTTTAATTTCATCTACACGTCCTTAACTGCATTGTGCTCGCCAATAGATTCTTATGGAAATCGGGACCCCCTATCATCAAAAGTGAGATCCTTGAAACTATTATACATACCATCTCTGACCCAAAAAACCCTCGGATACCAAATTTCACTTCATTCCGACCGATCATTCATACGTGATGTTATTACAAAGAAAATGCCTCCATTTTTATATATAAGAAGATGTGAAGAAGAGATAACTTTGTATGGGGACCCCCCTTTCATAAAAAGTGAGATTCTTGAAAGTATTATACAAACCATCTCTGACCCAAAAAACCCTCGGATACCAAATTTCACTTCATTCCGACCGACCATTCATACGTGATGTTATCACAAAGAAAACGCCTCCATTTTTATATATAAGAAGATGTGAAGAGATAATTTTGTATAGGGCCCCCCTTTCATAAAAAGTGAGATTCTTGAAAGTATTATACAAACCATCTCTGACCCAAAAAACCCTCGGATACCAAATTTCACTTCATTCCGACCGACCATTCATACGTGATGTTATCACAAAGAAAACGCCTCCATTTTTATATATAAGATGTGAAGAGATAATTTTGTATAGGAACCCCCCTTTCATAAAAAGTGAGATTCTTGAAAGTATTATACAAACCATCTCTGACCCAAAAAACCCTCGGATACCAAATTTCACTTCATTCCGACCGACCATTCATACGTGATGTTATCACAAAGAAAACGCCTCCATTTTTATATATAAGAAGATGTGAAGAAGAGATAACTTTGTATGGGGACCCCCCTTTCATAAAAAGTGAGATTCTTGAAAGTATTATACAAACCATCTCTGACCCAAAAAAACCCTCGGATACCAAATTTCACTTCATTCCGACCGACCATTCATACGTGATGTTATCACAAAGAAAACGCCTCAATTTTTATATATAAGAAGATGTGAAGAAGAGATAACTTTGTATGGGGACCCCCCTTTCATTAAAAGTGAGATTCTTGAAAGTATTATACAAACCATCTCTGACCCAAAAAACCCTCGGATACCAAATTTCACTTCATTCCGACCGACCATTCATACGTGATGTTATCACAAAGAAAACGCCTCCATTTTTATATATAAGAAGATGTGAAGAAGAGATAACTTTGTATGGGGACCCCCCCTTTCATAAAAAGTGAGATTCTTGAAAGTATTATACAAACCATCTCTGACCCAAAAAACCCTCGGATACCAAATTTCACTTCATTCCGACCGACCATTCATACGTGATGTTATCACAAAGAAAACGCCTCCATTTTTATATATAAGAAGATGTGAAGAAGAGATAACTTTGTATGGGGACCCCCCTTTCATTAAAAGTGAGATTCTTGAAAGTATTATACAAACCATCTCTGACCCAAAAAACCCTCGGATACCAAATTTCACTTCATTCCGACCGACCATTCATACGTGATGTTATCACAAAGAAAACGCCTCCATCTTATATATAAAAACTAGCTGACCCGGTAAACTTCGTTTTACCTTCTAAAGTATAAATCGTCATAAATGTTTAATTTCATCTACACGTCCTTAACTGCATTGTGCTCGCCAATAGATTCTTATGGAAATCGGGACCCCCTATCATCAAAAGTGAGATCCTTGAAACTATTATACATACCATCTCTGACCCAAAAAACCCTCGGATACCAAATTTCACTTCATTCCGACCGATCATTCATACGTGATGTTATTACAAAGAAAATGCCTCCATTTTTATATATAAGAAGATGTGAAGAAGAGATAACTTTGTATGGGGACCCCCCTTTCATAAAAAGTGAGATTCTTGAAAGTATTATACAAACCATCTCTGACCCAAAAAACCCTCGGATACCAAATTTCACTTCATTCCGACCGACCATTCATACGTGATGTTATCACAAAGAAAACGCCTCCATCTTATATATAAAAATGGAGGCGTTTTCTTTGTGATAACATCACGTATGAATGGTCGGTCGGAATGAAGTGAAATTTGGTATCCGAGGGTTTTTTGGGTCAGAGATGGTTTGTATAATACTTTCAAGAATCTCACTTTTTATGAAAGGGGGGTCCCCATACAAAGTTATCTCTTCTTCACATCTTCTTATATATAAAAATGGAGGCGTTTTCTTTGTGATAACATCACGTATGAATGGTCGGTCGGAATGAAGTGAAATTTGGTATCCGAGGGTTTTTTGGGTCAGAGATGGTTTGTATAATACTTTCAAGAATCTCACTTTTTATGAAAGGGGGGTCCCCATACAAAGTTATCTCTTCTTCACATCTTCTTATATATAAAAATGGAGGCGTTTTCTTTGTGATAACATCACGTATGAATGGTCGGTCGGAATGAAGTGAAATTT
The DNA here is from genome assembly GCF_029784155.1 of Uranotaenia lowii. Classification (NCBI taxonomy): domain Eukaryota; kingdom Metazoa; phylum Arthropoda; class Insecta; order Diptera; family Culicidae; genus Uranotaenia; species Uranotaenia lowii. The sequence continues at coordinate 323,322,368 of NC_073693.1, forward strand.
GGTATCCGAGGGTTTTTTGGGTCAGAGATGGTTTGTATAATACTTTCAAGAATCTCACTTTTTATGAAAGGGGGGGTCCCTATACAAAATTATCTCTTCACATCTTATATATAAAAATGGAGGCGTTTTCTTTGTGATAACATCACGTATGAATGGTCGGTCGGAATGAAGTGAAATTTGGTATCCGAGGGTTTTTTGGGTCAGAGATGGTTTGTATAATACTTTCAAGAATCTCACTTTTAATGAAAGGGGGGTCCCCATACAAAGTTATCTCTTCTTCACATCTTCTTATATATAAAAATGGAGGCGTTTTCTTTGTGATAACATCACGTATGAATGGTCGGTCGGAATGAAGTGAAATTTGGTATCCGAGGGTTTTTTGGGTCAGAGATGGTTTGTATAATACTTTCAAGAATCTCACTTTTTATGAAAGGGGGGGTCCCCATACAAAGTTATCTCTTCTTCACATCTTCTTATATATAAAAATGGAGGCGTTTTCTTTGTGATAACATCACGTATGAATGGTCGGTCGGAATGAAGTGAAATTTGGTATCCGAGGGTTTTTTGGGTCAGAGATGGTTTGTATAATACTTTCAAGAATCTCACTTTTAATGAAAGGGGGGTCCCCATACAAAGTTATCTCTTCTTCACATCTTCTTATATATAAAAATTGAGGCGTTTTCTTTGTGATAACATCACGTATGAATGGTCGGTCGGAATGAAGTGAAATTTGGTATCCGAGGGTTTTTTGGGTCAGAGATGGTTTGTATAATACTTTCAAGAATCTCACTTTTTATGAAAGGGGGGTCCCCATACAAAGTTATCTCTTCTTCACATCTTGCTTATATATAAAAATGGAGGCGTTTTCTTTGTGATAACATCACGTATGAATGGTCGGTCGGAATGAAGTGAAATTTGGTATCCGAGGGTTTTTTGGGTCAGAGATGGTTTGTATAATACTTTCAAGAATCTCACTTTTTATGAAAGGGGGGTTCCTATACAAAATTATCTCTTCACATCTTATATATAAAAATGAAGGCGTTTTCTTTGTGATAACATCACGTATGAATGGTCGGTCGGAATGAAGTGAAATTTGGTATCCGAGGGTTTTTTTGGGTCAGAGATGGTTTGTATAATACTTTCAAGAATCTCACTTTTTATGAAAGGGGGACCCATACAAAGTTATCTCTTCTTCACATCTTCTTATATATAAAAATGGAGGCGTTTTCTTTGTGATAACATCACGTATGAATGGTCGGTCGGAATGAAGTGAAATTTGGTATCCGAGGGTTTTTTGGGTCAGAGATGGTTTGTATAATACTTTCAAGAATCTCACTTTTAATGAAAGGGGGGTCCCCATACAAAGTTATCTCTTCTTCACATCTTCTTATATATAAAAATTGAGGCGTTTTCTTTGTGATAACATCACGTATGAATGGTCGGTCGGAATGAAGTGAAATTTGGTATCCGAGGGTTTTTTGGGTCAGAGATGGTTTGTATAATACTTTCAAGAATCTCACTTTTTATGAAAGGGGGGTCCCCATACAAAGTTATCTCTTCTTCACATCTTCTTATATATAAAAATGGAGGCGTTTTCTTTGTGATAACATCACGTATGAATGGTCGGTCGGAATGAAGTGAAATTTGGTATCCGAGGGTTTTTTGGGTCAGAGATGGTTTGTATAATACTTTCAAGAATCTCACTTTTTATGAAAGGGGGGTTCCTATACAAAATTATCTCTTCACATCTTATATATAAAAATGGAGGCGTTTTCTTTGTGATAACATCACGTATGAATGGTCGGTCGGAATGAAGTGAAATTTGGTATCCGAGGGTTTTTTGGGTCAGAGATGGTTTGTATAATACTTTCAAGAATCTCACTTTTTATGAAAGGGGGGCCCTATACAAAATTATCTCTTCACATCTTCTTATATATAAAAATGGAGGCGTTTTCTTTGTGATAACATCACGTATGAATGGTCGGTCGGAATGAAGTGAAATTTGGTATCCGAGGGTTTTTTGGGTCAGAGATGGTTTGTATAATACTTTCAAGAATCTCACTTTTTATGAAAGGGGGGTCCCCATACAAAGTTATCTCTTCTTCACATCTTCTTATATATAAAAATGGAGGCATTTTCTTTGTAATAACATCACGTATGAATGATCGGTCGGAATGAAGTGAAATTTGGTATCCGAGGGTTTTTTGGGTCAGAGATGGTATGTATAATAGTTTCAAGGATCTCACTTTTGATGATAGGGGGTCCCGATTTCCATAAGAATCTATTGGCGAGCACAATGCAGTTAAGGACGTGTAGATGAAATTAAACATTTATGACGATTTATACTTTAGAAGGTAAAACGAAGTTTACCGGGTCAGCTAGTCTTATATATAAAAATGGAGGCGTTTTCTTTGTGATAACATCACGTATGAATGGTCGGTCGGAATGAAGTGAAATTTGGTATCCGAGGGTTTTTTGGGTCAGAGATGGTTTGTATAATACTTTCAAGAATCTCACTTTTTATGAAAGGGGGGGTCCCCATACAAAGTTATCTCTTCTTCACATCTTCTTATATATAAAAATGGAGGCGTTTTCTTTGTGATAACATCACGTATGAATGGTCGGTCGGAATGAAGTGAAATTTGGTATCCGAGGGTTTTTTGGGTCAGAGATGGTTTGTATAATACTTTCAAGAATCTCACTTTTAATGAAAGGGGGGTCCCCATACAAAGTTATCTCTTCTTCACATCTTCTTATATATAAAAATTGAGGCGTTTTCTTTGTGATAACATCACGTATGAATGGTCGGTCGGAATGAAGTGAAATTTGGTATCCGAGGGTTTTTTGGGTCAGAGATGGTTTGTATAATACTTTCAAGAATCTCACTTTTTATGAAAGGGGGGTCCCCATACAAAGTTATCTCTTCTTCACATCTTCTTATATATAAAAATGGAGGCGTTTTCTTTGTGATAACATCACGTATGAATGGTCGGTCGGAATGAAGTGAAATTTGGTATCCGAGGGTTTTTTGGGTCAGAGATGGTTTGTATAATACTTTCAAGAATCTCACTTTTTATGAAAGGGGGGTTCCTATACAAAATTATCTCTTCACATCTTATATATAAAAATGGAGGCGTTTTCTTTGTGATAACATCACGTATGAATGGTCGGTCGGAATGAAGTGAAATTTGGTATCCGAGGGTTTTTTGGGTCAGAGATGGTTTGTATAATACTTTCAAGAATCTCACTTTTTATGAAAGGGGGGCCCTATACAAAATTATCTCTTCACATCTTCTTATATATAAAAATGGAGGCGTTTTCTTTGTGATAACATCACGTATGAATGGTCGGTCGGAATGAAGTGAAATTTGGTATCCGAGGGTTTTTTGGGTCAGAGATGGTTTGTATAATACTTTCAAGAATCTCACTTTTTATGAAAGGGGGGTCCCCATACAAAGTTATCTCTTCTTCACATCTTCTTATATATAAAAATGGAGGCATTTTCTTTGTAATAACATCACGTATGAATGATCGGTCGGAATGAAGTGAAATTTGGTATCCGAGGGTTTTTTGGGTCAGAGATGGTATGTATAATAGTTTCAAGGATCTCACTTTTGATGATAGGGGGTCCCGATTTCCATAAGAATCTATTGGCGAGCACAATGCAGTTAAGGACGTGTAGATGAAATTAAACATTTATGACGATTTATACTTTAGAAGGTAAAACGAAGTTTACCGGGTCAGCTAGTTTTTATATATAAGAAGATGTGAAGAGATAATTTTGTATAGGGCCCCCCTTTCATAAAAAGTGAGATTCTTGAAAGTATTATACAAACCATCTCTGACCCAAAAAACCCTCGGATACCAAATTTCACTTCATTCCGACCGACCATTCATACGTGATGTTATCACAAAGAAAACGCCTCCATTTTTATATATAAGATGTGAAGAGATAATTTTGTATAGGAACCCCCCTTTCATAAAAAGTGAGATTCTTGAAAGTATTATACAAACCATCTCTGACCCAAAAAACCCTCGGATACCAAATTTCACTTCATTCCGACCGACCATTCATACGTGATGTTATCACAAAGAAAACGCCTCCATTTTTATATATAAGAAGATGTGAAGAAGAGATAACTTTGTATGGGGACCCCCCTTTCATAAAAAGTGAGATTCTTGAAAGTATTATACAAACCATCTCTGACCCAAAAAACCCTCGGATACCAAATTTCACTTCATTCCGACCGACCATTCATACGTGATGTTATCACAAAGAAAACGCCTCAATTTTTATATATAAGAAGATGTGAAGAAGAGATAACTTTGTATGGGGACCCCCCCTTTCATTAAAAGTGAGATTCTTGAAAGTATTATACAAACCATCTCTGACCCAAAAAACCCTCGGATACCAAATTTCACTTCATTCCGACCGACCATTCATACGTGATGTTATCACAAAGAAAACGCCTCCATTTTTATATATAAGAAGATGTGAAGAAGAGATAACTTTGTATGGGGACCCCCCCTTTCATAAAAAGTGAGATTCTTGAAAGTATTATACAAACCATCTCTGACCCAAAAAACCCTCGGATACCAAATTTCACTTCATTCCGACCGACCATTCATACGTGATGTTATCACAAAGAAAACGCCTCAATTTTTATATATAAGAAGATGTGAAGAAGAGATAACTTTGTATGGGGACCCCCCTTTCATTAAAAGTGAGATTCTTGAAAGTATTATACAAACCATCTCTGACCCAAAAAACCCTCGGATACCAAATTTCACTTCATTCCGACCGACCATTCATACGTGATGTTATCACAAAGAAAACGCCTCCATTTTTATATATAAGAAGATGTGAAGAAGAGATAACTTTGTATGGGGACCCCCCCTTTCATAAAAAGTGAGATTCTTGAAAGTATTATACAAACCATCTCTGACCCAAAAAACCCTCGGATACCAAATTTCACTTCATTCCGACCGACCATTCATACGTGATGTTATCACAAAGAAAACGCCTCCATTTTTATATATAAGAAGATGTGAAGAAGAGATAACTTTGTATGGGGACCCCCCTTTCATTAAAAGTGAGATTCTTGAAAGTATTATACAAACCATCTCTGACCCAAAAAACCCTCGGATACCAAATTTCACTTCATTCCGACCGACCATTCATACGTGATGTTATCACAAAGAAAACGCCTCCATTTTTATATATAAGAAGATGTGAAGAAGAGATAACTTTGTATGGGGACCCCCCTTTCATAAAAAGTGAGATTCTTGAAAGTATTATACAAACCATCTCTGACCCAAAAAACCCTCGGATACCAAATTTCACTTCATTCCGACCGACCATTCATACGTGATGTTATCACAAAGAAAACGCCTCCATTTTTATATATAAGATGTGAAGAGATAATTTTGTATAGGGACCCCCCTTTCATAAAAAGTGAGATTCTTGAAAGTATTATACAAACCATCTCTGACCCAAAAAACCCTCGGATACCAAATTTCACTTCATTCCGACCGACCATTCATACGTGATGTTATCACAAAGAAAACGCCTCCATTTTTATATATAAGAAGATGTGAAGAAGAGATAACTTTGTATGGGGACCCCCCTTTCATAAAAAGTGAGATTCTTGAAAGTATTATACAAACCATCTCTGACCCAAAAAACCCTCGGATACCAAATTTCACTTCATTCCGACCGACCATTCATACGTGATGTTATCACAAAGAAAACGCCTCCATTTTTATATATAAGATGAAGAGATAATTTTGTATAGGGACCCCCCTTTCATAAAAAGTGAGATTCTTGAAAGTATTATACAAACCATCTCTGACCCAAAAAACCCTCGGATACCAAATTTCACTTCATTCCGACCGACCATTCATACGTGATGTTATCACAAAGAAAACGCCTCCATTTTTATATATAAGAAGATGTGAAGAAGAGATAACTTTGTATGGGGACCCCCCTTTCATAAAAAGTGAGATTCTTGAAAGTATTATACAAACCATCTCTGACCCAAAAAACCCTCGGATACCAAATTTCACTTCATTCCGACCGACCATTCATACGTGATGTTATCACAAAGAAAACGCCTCCATTTTTATATATAAGAAGATGTGAAGAAGAGATAACTTTGTATGGGGACCCCCCTTTCATAAAAAGTGAGATTCTTGAAAGTATTATACAAACCATCTCTGACCCAAAAAACCCTCGGATACCAAATTTCACTTCATTCCGACCGACCATTCATACGTGATGTTATCACAAAGAAAACGCCTCCATTTTTATATATAAGATGTGAAGAGATAATTTTGTATAGGGACCCCCCTTTCATAAAAAGTGAGATTCTTGAAAGTATTATACAAACCATCTCTGACCCAAAAAACCCTCGGATACCAAATTTCACTTCATTCCGACCGACCATTCATACGTGATGTTATCACAAAGAAAACGCCTCCATTTTTATATATAAGAAGATGTGAAGAGATAATTTTGTATAGGGCCCCCCTTTCATAAAAAGTGAGATTCTTGAAAGTATTATACAAACCATCTCTGACCCAAAAAACCCTCGGATACCAAATTTCACTTCATTCCGACCGACCATTCATACGTGATGTTATCACAAAGAAAACGCCTCCATTTTTATATATAAGATGGAGGCGTTTTCTTTGTGATAACATCACGTATGAATGGTCGGTCGGAATGAAGTGAAATTTGGTATCCGAGGGTTTTTTGGGTCAGAGATGGTTTGTATAATACTTTCAAGAATCTCACTTTTTATGAAAGGGGGGCCCTATACAAAATTATCTCTTCACATCTTCTTATATATAAAAATGGAGGCGTTTTCTTTGTGATAACATCACGTATGAATGGTCGGTCGGAATGAAGTGAAATTTGGTATCCGAGGGTTTTTTGGGTCAGAGATGGTTTGTATAATACTTTCAAGAATCTCACTTTTTATGAAAGGGGGGTCCCTATACAAAATTATCTCTTCACATCTTATATATAAAAATGGAGGCGTTTTCTTTGTGATAACATCACGTATGAATGGTCGGTCGGAATGAAGTGAAATTTGGTATCCGAGGGTTTTTTGGGTCAGAGATGGTTTGTATAATACTTTCAAGAATCTCACTTTTTATGAAAGGGGGGTCCCCATACAAAGTTATCTCTTCTTCACATCTTCTTATATATAAAAATGGAGGCGTTTTCTTTGTGATAACATCACGTATGAATGGTCGGTCGGAATGAAGTGAAATTTGGTATCCGAGGGTTTTTTGGGTCAGAGATGGTTTGTATAATACTTTCAAGAATCTCACTTTTTATGAAAGGGGGGTCCCCATACAAAGTTATCTCTTCTTCACATCTTCTTAATTATATATAAAAATGGAGGCGTTTTCTTTGTGATAACATCACGTATGAATGTCGGTCGGAATGAAGTGAAATTTGGTATCCGAGGGTTTTTGGGTCAGAGATGGTTTGTATAATACTTTCAAGAATCTCACTTTTTATGAAAGGGGGGTCCCTATACAAAATTATCTCTTCACATCTTATATATAAAAATGGAGGCGTTTTCTTTGTGATAACATCACGTATGAATGGTCGGTCGGAATGAAGTGAAATTTGGTATCCGAGGGTTTTTTGGGTCAGAGATGGTTTGTATAATACTTTCAAGAATCTCACTTTTTATGAAAGGGGGGTCCCCATACAAAGTTATCTCTTCTTCACATCTTCTTATATATAAAAATGGAGGCGTTTTCTTTGTGATAACATCACGTATGAATGGTCGGTCGGAATGAAGTGAAATTTGGTATCCGAGGGTTTTTTGGGTCAGAGATGGTTTGTATAATACTTTCAAGAATCTCACTTTTAATGAAAGGGGGGTCCCCATACAAAGTTATCTCTTCTTCACATCTTCTTATATATAAAAATGGAGGCGTTTTCTTTGTGATAACATCACGTATGAATGGTCGTCGGAATGAAGTGAAATTTGGTATCCGAGGGTTTTTTGGGTCAGAGATGGTTTGTATAATACTTTCAAGAATCTCACTTTTTATGAAAGGGGGGGGTCCCCATACAAAGTTATCTCTTCTTCACATCTTCTTATATATAAAAATGGAGGCGTTTTCTTTGTGATAACATCACGTATGAATGTCGGTCGGAATGAAGTGAAATTTGGTATCCGAGGGTTTTTGGGTCAGAGATGGTTTGTATAATACTTTCAAGAATCTCACTTTTAATGAAAGGGGGGTCCCCATACAAAGTTATCTCTTCTTCACATCTTCTTATATATAAAAATTGAGGCGTTTTCTTTGTGATAACATCACGTATGAATGGTCGGTCGGATGAAGTGAAATTTGGTATCCGAGGGTTTTTTGGGTCAGAGATGGTTTGTATAATACTTTCAAGAATCTCACTTTTTATGAAAGGGGTGGGTCCCCCATACAAAGTTATCTCTTCTTCACATCTTCTTATATATAAAAATGGAGGCGTTTTCTTTGTGATAACATCACGTATGAATGGTCGGTCGGAATGAAGTGAAATTTGGTATCCGAGGGTTTTTTGGGTCAGAGATGGTTTGTATAATACTTTCAAGAATCTCACTTTTATGAAAGGGGGGTTCCTATACAAAATTATCTCTTCACATCTTATATATAAAAATGAAGGCGTTTTCTTTGTGATAACATCACGTATGAATGGTCGGTCGGAATGAAGTGAAATTTGGTATCCGAGGGTTTTTTGGGTCAGAGATGGTTTGTATAATACTTTCAAGAATCTCACTTTTTATGAAAGGGGGGGTCCCCATACAAAGTTATCTCTTCTTCACATCTTCTTATATATAAAAATGGAGGCGTTTTCTTTGTGATAACATCACGTATGAATGGTCGGTCGGAATGAAGTGAAATTTGGTATCCGAGGGGTTTTTTGGGTCAGAGATGGTTTGTATAATACTTTCAAGAATCTCACTTTTAATGAAAGGGGGTCCCCATACAAAGTTATCTCTTCTTCACATCTTCTTATATATAAAAATGGAGGCGTTTTCTTTGTGATAACATCACGTATGAATGGTCGGTCGGAATGAAGTGAAATTTGGTATCCGAGGGTTTTTTGGGTCAGAGATGGTTTGTATAATACTTTCAAGAATCTCACTTTTTATGAAAGGGGGGTCCCATACAAAGTTATCTCTTCTTCACATCTTCTTATATATAAAAATGGAGGCGTTTTCTTTGTGATAACATCACGTATGAATGGTCGGTCGGAATGAAGTGAAATTTGGTATCCGAGGGGTTTTTTGGGTCAGAGATGGTTTGTATAATACTTTCAAGAATCTCACTTTTTATGAAAGGGGGGTTCCTATACAAAATTATCTCTTCACATCTTATATATAAAAATGGAGGCGTTTTCTTGTGATAACATCACGTATGAATGGTCGGTCGGAATGAAA
>NC_073693.1:323332331-323350818 GCF_029784155.1 Uranotaenia lowii
CAACGCACGAGACTTTAAGTTATTGAATCTAGAGTTTTAAGTTTTGTACAATTCAATTTCATTTGTAAATTTTTAAATTTTAAGTTATTATTGATCATCGATGTGTTCAACAGCGGTGTTTAAACTCGCCTCGGAAAGAATCATTCGGCTGATTTTTTCCGAGTTTAACTTGTTGTGTGCAGATTGATTTTATCTTCGTTCCAATCATGACGTGATTGCACACAAAACGAAGAGAACAGTTCCGAGTTGATGTTTTCCCCTCCTCGCAGGAATAAAATCACACCAATGAAACAACAGAACGAAGCTAACCGTACACGAATGCTCACGAGCGATCGTTGCCCGACGGACCGAGTTAACATTCCTCGCACCCTTCTCTCTCTCGTTTCCCGTTCCCTTGTATCTATCACTTTTAGCCACGCCCCCATGCGTTGTCCGATTGATGTGTTCGGCCGCCGAACGAAAACGATTTTTTCTTTAATTCGCTGAACTGTTCGTTTGCTTCGCTGATGTTTCTCCCCCGATTGCTGTTTACTCCTGCCGAGTTTACCCGAAGTTTACTTCCTGATGCTTTCCGAGTTGAACTTTAGATAGCATCATTGCAGATTGAGTTTAACGAAATAAAATCGTTCTGCAAAGAAGGGCAAAGTGCGAGTATGTAGACTCACGATTTTAACATCTCTGGTGTTCAATTCTACCATCCAATTATAAGAGAACTTAAAAAGCACATTGAAACATGCAGAGGAAGTCTTTTATAAGGTTTCAGCGGAAATCTATTTAGAAATGTCTAAGTACAAAATAAAACTTAAATGGGAATTCCATTCTATGGAGAGATCTTGAAAAGAGATCGTTAAAATTTGTTTACAAGCTTAATACATGGGATCTTCACTAGATAACCCATGGAAAAGATAAAAAAAAAAGATATCATTCGATAAAAAAATGGTAATTCAATTCAAGCTTCCAGAAAAATGGTGGGTGTAAAATAAGGTTTCCAGAATTGCCGTCTCGGGGACCGGAGAAATCCCCCCAATTTTATCGAAAAACCTGGCCAAATCCAGCATTTGATTTCAAAATGTTCAAACCGATATTCTGGCAATATCTGGGCAAACTTGATCAAAACCGCGGAATTATTCAGTAAAAATAACGAAAAATATACTTGCGATATTTTTTTTCAACAAACCACACCAGCAGATTTTAAATTGTATATCAAGCTTCCAAACACGAGTCATGATTATTTCTAAAACTTGCCATTTATAACTTCTTTTTGAACGTAAAAATGAAAAAATATAGTAATTAAATCTCAGATTATGTTACGTTTTAAAAATGATGTGATTTAATCCGGGCAAAATTCGGGCAAAATCCGGGCTTTTTGCAACAAAATCCGAGAAACCGGGCCGGACTAGACTTACCTCAAATTTTGAGTCAAATGTACTAGCAAATCCGGATAGATCCGGGATAAGCATTCTAGGGAAATTAGTTCAAATTGCTATTAGCGAACCTAAAAACTATAAGTTATTCTTTTTTTTTTTTTTTTTTTTTTTTTTTTTTTTTTTTTTTTTTTTTGTTTCGATTATAGTCGTTTTACCATCTTTATGGCATTCGCGACTTTATCAACGATGCAGTTGGCGGATCGGTATTGAAAAACATATCCGTTACAACTGTGTTCGATGTTTGCTCTTGGGCTCGAACTCGCGGACATCGGCTCAGGAGACAACAGACTTGCCAACTGAGCTATATCTCAAGCCCCTACTATTAGTTATTCAATAATATGAAAACGATAAACTTCGCTTATAATCCCAATTAAAACTTTAAGAAAACTAACAAAACTTACAAAGCTCACATGGCCAAATATGGTCCAATTTGTTATGATGATGAACAAAAAGCTTTCAAAATTTTAAAAAGTCAAACGACTCATTTCGATTTATATTTTATGTGAACCCGAGCAAGGCCGGGTAAAATCAGCTAGTTTTTTATATAATTCAAAAACTAATAAAGCAAATGGAACCAAATTTGGCATGGGAGGGTATATGGATACGATAATTTTTTCTCTGATTATTTGAGACCCCTTCCTCTTTCCATTAGAGAGATATAAAGAGGGGAGTGGGCCTCTTTTATAGTTTTTCACATAACTCAAAAACTAATTATGCAAATGGAACCGAACTTGGCATGGGTGGGTATTTGGGAACGTGACATGTTCTAATGATTGTTTGAGACCACCGGTGAGAAAGGAAAGAGGGAGGGGGGTTTCATACAATTTTTACTGCATAATTCAAGAACTACAACAGAAAATGGAACCAAATTAGACATGGAACGATATTTGGGTACGAGAAATGCTTCTATGAATATTTGGTATCCCTCACTCCTTCAAAGAGGTGGATTAAAAGGGGGAGGAGAGGTCTGTCTGTCTGTCTGTCTGTCTGTCTGTCTGTCTGTCTGTCTGTCTGTCTGTCTGTCTGTCTGTCTGTCTGTCTGTCTGTCTGTCTGTCTGTCTGTCTGTCTGTCTGTCTGTCTGTCTGTCTGTCTGTCTGTCTGTCTGTCTGTCTGTCTGTCTGTCTGTCTGTCTGTCTGTCTGTCTGTCTGTCTGTCTGTCTGTCTGTCTGTCTGTCTGTCTGTCTGTCTGTCTGTCTGTCTGTCTGTCTGTCTGTCTGTCTGTCTGTCTGTCTGTCTGTCTGTCTGTCTGTCTGTCTGTCTGTCTGTCTGTCTGTCTGTCTGTCTGTCTGTCTGTCTGTCTGTCTGTCTGTCTGTCTGTCTGTCTGTCTGTCTGTCTGTCTGTCTGTCTGTCTGTCTGTCTGTCTGTCTGTCTGTCTGTCTGTCTGTCTGTCTGTCTGTCTGTCTGTCTGTCTGTCTGTCTGTCTGTCTGTCTGTCTGTCTGTCTGTCTGTCTGTCTGTCTGTCTGTCTGTCTGTCTGTCTGTCTGTCTGTCTGTCTGTCTGTCTGTCTGTCTGTCTGTCTGTCTGTCTGTCTGTCTGTCTGTCTGTCTGTCTGTCTGTCTGTCTGTCTGTCTGTCTGTCTGTCTGTCTGTCTGTCTGTCTGTTCCCTATAGACTCGGAAACTACTGAACCGATTTGCGTAAAACTTGGCACATGGGGGTATTGGAGGCAGCGGAAGGTTCCCATTGTGGTTTGAAACCCCTTCCCTCTCTCATGAAGGGGGAGAGGGGCCTCCCAAACAAAAGACAATTTTTTTGCACAACTCGAGAACCAATCGAGCAAATGGTAATACATTTGGCATGGGGTGGTATTTGGGAATTAGGAATATTTCTTTTAATATTAGGTACCCCTCCCTCCTCTCAGTGGGGGGATAAGAAGGGGGAAGGGGGGCTTCCTTACAATTTTTCATATAACTCGAGAATTAATCAAGATATTGGATCCTAATTTGGCATGGGAAAGTGTTTGGAAACGAAAAATATTTCAATGATTATTTGAGACCCTTCTCTCTTTCCAGTAGAAAGGAGGGGGGCCTCTTTCATATCTAATATATAAAGATGAGTTGGGCTATATATGTTTGTATATATATATGCACCTTATACAAATCCACACCGCTTAACCGATCAACTTGAAATTTGGTACAGTGATGTAAACGGGCATGAGAAAGGTCGAGGTAATAGTTTTGGGCCCCTCCCGCCTAAGAAAAGGGACCCTCCCATACAACTTATGTTTTTATTCCCACGAATCGAAAGTCATGGCACCCATTTGTCAACCGATTTTCGTTTCCTTTGGCGGGATTGTTTTCACCATCACCATGGGCATGGGCCAGGCATTAGATACGACCATCCAAAGTTCACGTGTACTGGAAAGCAAATCAAAGTTTGCTAAGCATAACAAATTTGAAAGGAGAAATTTTGGCGGGTGTTTTTTTTTTCCTTCTACTGTTCAATGCACGTGGTACCGGTGCGAGGCATTTGATTGCAATAATGAGCATTCATTTAGGGTAGAAAAAACTACTCGCCTGTTAGAAATATATTGAGAAGAACAGTGGTTGAGAATCTACTAGAATATGCAGTGTGTAAATTATGTATACATGCATTCATGTTCATTTTGAATTGACTACTTCAGTTGAATAACTATTTGTACTGAAAACTAATGTTCCAGCTTTTAGGAACCAATCATTTTCATATTTTCGGAACTAAATAAACAATTAATAAAACTGAGGGTTGTAAGTTCAAGGCTGCGATCTCATCACTTTGATTGCCGTGTAGTTATTTAATTTACAATAAGAATTAGACAATTAAACGTTCATTTTATGCAAAAAATTAAAACCAAATCCAACGCACGAGACTTTAAGTTATTGAATCTAGAGTTTTAAGTTTTGTACAATTCAATTTCATTTGTAAATTTTTAAATTTTAAGTTATTATTGATCATCGATGTGTTCAACAGCGGTGTTTAAACTCGCCTCGGAAAGAATCATTCGGCTGATTTTTTCCGAGTTTAACTTGTTGTGTGCAGATTGATTTTATCTTCGTTCCAATCATGACGTGATTGCACACAAAACGAAGAGAACAGTTCCGAGTTGATGTTTTCCCCTCCTCGCAGGAATAAAATCACACCAATGAAACAACAGAACGAAGCTAACCGTACACGAATGCTCACGAGCGATCGTTGCCCGACGGACCGAGTTAACATTCCTCGCACCCTTCTCTCTCTCGTTTCCCGTTCCCTTGTATCTATCACTTTTAGCCACGCCCCCATGCGTTGTCCGATTGATGTGTTCGGCCGCCGAACGAAAACGATTTTTTCTTTAATTCGCTGAACTGTTCGTTTGCTTCGCTGATGTTTCTCCCCCGATTGCTGTTTACTCCTGCCGAGTTTACCCGAAGTTTACTTCCTGATGCTTTCCGAGTTGAACTTTAGATAGCATCATTGCAGATTGAGTTTAACGAAATAAAATCGTTCTGCAAAGAAGGGCAAAGTGCGAGTATGTAGACTCACGATTTTAACATCTCTGGTGTTCAATTCTACCATCCAATTATAAGAGAACTTAAAAAGCACATTGAAACATGCAGAGGAAGTCTTTTATAAGGTTTCAGCGGAAATCTATTTAGAAATGTCTAAGTACAAAATAAAACTTAAATGGGAATTCCATTCTATGGAGAGATCTTGAAAAGAGATCGTTAAAATTTGTTTACAAGCTTAATACATGGGATCTTCACTAGATAACCCATGGAAAAGATAAAAAAAAAAAGATATCATTCGATAAAAAAATGGTAATTCAATTCAAGCTTCCAGAAAAATGGTGGGTGTAAAATAAGGTTTCCAGAATTGCCGTCTCGGGACCGGAGAAATCCCCCCAATTTTATCGAAAAACCTGGCCAAATCCAGCATTTGATTTCAAAATGTTCAAACCGATATTCTGGCAATATCTGGGCAAACTTGATCAAAACCGCGGAATTATTCAGTAAAAATAACGAAAAATATACTTGCGATATTTTTTTTCAACAAACCACACCAGCAGATTTTAAATTGTATATCAAGCTTCCAAACACGAGTCATGATTATTTCTAAAACTTGCCATTTATAACTTCTTTTTGAACGTAAAAATGAAAAAATATAGTAATTAAATCTCAGATTATGTTACGTTTTAAAAATGATGTGATTTAATCCGGGCAAAATTCGGGCAAAATCCGGGCTTTTTGCAACAAAATCCGAGAAACCGGGCCGGACTAGACTTACCTCAAATTTTGAGTCAAATGTACTAGCAAATCCGGATAGATCCGGGATAAGCATTCTAGGGAAATTAGTTCAAATTGCTATTAGCGAACCTAAAAACTATAAGTTATTCTTTTTTTTTTTTTTTTTTTTTTTTTTTTTTTTTTTTTTTTTTTTTGTTTCGATTATAGTCGTTTTACCATCTTTATGGCATTCGCGACTTTATCAACGATGCAGTTGGCGGATCGGTATTGAAAAACATATCCGTTACAACTGTGTTCGATGTTTGCTCTTGGGCTCGAACTCGCGGACATCGGCTCAGGAGACAACAGACTTGCCAACTGAGCTATATCTCAAGCCCCTACTATTAGTTATTCAATAATATGAAAACGATAAACTTCGCTTATAATCCCAATTAAAACTTTAAGAAAACTAACAAAACTTACAAAGCTCACATGGCCAAATATGGTCCAATTTGTTATGATGATGAACAAAAAGCTTTCAAAATTTTAAAAAGTCAAACGACTCATTTCGATTTATATTTTATGTGAACCCGAGCAAGGCCGGGTAAAATCAGCTAGTTTTTTATATAATTCAAAAACTAATAAAGCAAATGGAACCAAATTTGGCATGGGAGGGTATATGGATACGATAATTTTTTCTCTGATTATTTGAGACCCCTTCCTCTTTCCATTAGAGAGATATAAAGAGGGGAGTGGGCCTCTTTTATAGTTTTTCACATAACTCAAAAACTAATTATGCAAATGGAACCGAACTTGGCATGGGTGGGTATTTGGGAACGTGACATGTTCTAATGATTGTTTGAGACCACCGGTGAGAAAGGAAAGAGGGAGGGGGGTTTCATACAATTTTTACTGCATAATTCAAGAACTACAACAGAAAATGGAACCAAATTAGACATGGAACGATATTTGGGTACGAGAAATGCTTCTATGAATATTTGGTATCCCTCACTCCTTCAAAGAGGTGGATTAAAAGGGGGAGGAGAGGTCTCCCTTACAATTTTCAGTATAACTGGAGAGCTGATCGAGCAAATTGATCCATATTTGGCATGTGAGGATATTTGGATATGAGAAATGTTTCTGTTATAAATTGAAGCCCCACCTTTTCAGCGGAAAGATATAAAGTGGGAAAGGGGGGCTTTCATACATTTTTTGACATAACTCGAGAACTAGTCGAGCAAATGAAACCAAATTTGGCATCAAAAAGTATTTGAGTACGAAAAATACATCTTATCAGTTTCTTAGCATGAATTCAGAACATATTTTATAGTGGTTGCTTTTGAATAATGTTATAATTTGATTTAAAATAATGCCAACAAAACAATAAAAATATGAATAATTTCTGAATATACCATTTGTTTTTGAAAGGTGTAGCAAAGCACACAGGTTCAGCTAGTAACATATATTTTCAATAAAATACAGTAGTTTTTCGTTATTATCCATTCAAAAGCGTAGAGCGTCTTAGTGCATGGAATTTTTTATGTGAAAGTTTTATAGAAATTGATAAAATAGTACAACATGCATTAAAAATAATCCCAATTTAAAAATAAAAACAAATTATCATTTGGCTATTTGTACAGTAAAATTCTTAAACAAAATTGCTTTTCATTTGCATACCTTAGGTGTTCGATCTAAAATATAAAACGTAGTGTACCGCATTCGTACGCTTCAATTGAATGATCATTTTGTAAACATCGATCAATTAACGATTATTTCATAAAGTTATACCTTCTTGATATGAATAAAGGGGACAAAACAGATCACATCCAAAAAATTGTATATCTATGTTTCACTCTTTTTGAATGTTTTGTTTAGGAATGTTTCATTCGGTTTATCAAAATTGCAATGACTTATATATTAAAAGTGGTTAGGAAATATCCTATTTTTTAAGATTTTTTGATCATATTTTGTGCCACACCCCATTGTGTTGAAAATTTGAAACAATTCTTCATATTTAAAACGAAATAAGGTTAATTTTTTTTTCAGAATAGCATAATTTAGTTTTTTTCTCCAACATTTTGCAATCAGACCTTTTCCTTGTTCTTGTTCTTCCCACAGCAATTTTGAGGCAGTACTATTTATGTAAAATAATAGGGGTGAGTGGGGTTTCATGTGCCACTTTTTTATTTGCATCATAACTTCCTTATCATTAAAGATAATAAGAAAAAAAAATAAATGGAAAGGTTCCTACATATTTTAAGTATCATTTGGCTTCTGATATATTTTTTAAAAGCATTAATTTCCCAAGTTCAGGATGTTTAGAAAAGTAAATTTTTTGGGTTTTGAAAAACGATGGGAAAACGTAGGCCACCAAATAGAAAACGTGCAAAGTTTATGAGTTGACCAAAAAGTGTGATTTCCTAATTCATTTAGTTATTTTAAAACGTTTTCAGATGAGGAAATTAAAAAGAGAATTGAGTATGATCGAATAGTTTCTAAAACCTGGCTCGCGAACGTTTCGTCAAAATTTCTTATACAGGATTTATGTTTGTCTCTATCGCATTGGGAAAAATGGACCAAATATTTTTCAGAACTCTTTATTTGGCATAAGAAAACTTTGCAGGTAGGAAAAACGTATTTTAAGTTCTGAATGTGTATAAAAAAACAAAAATATAGGTGGCCCAAGATACCCTTAAAAAAATGTGGCCGGCGATTCCCCACAAGCTATGATTTGCAAATTGGTTGCGTTTGTGTGACTTATTGATGTTTCATCAAAAAATCCTTTTCCACGTGAAAGATCATGACAAACCTAAGATCCTAAGCGTATAAGCATATTTTTGTTATAAACTTTCGGTCTCCTACGGACGCAATTTTGCAAGTGCTTGTTTAATTATGTAAGTACATTTTTTAGGCTAGTTAAATAAAAGAAGCATATGATACGTACACAAGTCAACAACAGATTTTTTTCTCAACACTCAACACACAGCTGAGGTTATTTAGATTGGCCCACGTTACCCCACTCTCCTCTACATTAAATTAGGTACAGGTACCTAGTGAAATCGATAATCACACTATGAATTAATAATAACTAATAACTAATTTAATTAAAAAAATCATATAATTCTGATGTGTTTTTATCCAATCAATACAGAGAAGTGACTTTATTATTTTGGACAATGTAATCTTAGTTTAAAAAAAAATGGTTGAATTGCTGTTGACAGCGGAATATTCTTTAAATGTTAATAAAAAGAAATACTTAGCTACCAACCTCGTTTTTTCAATGAAAAAATGCGTTCATCATCCAATCCAATTAAAAACTGCATAAATTTGATCCATAACTCTCAATTCCCTAAAACGAATTTAATCGATGTTTAGATGTTTCGTAACTTCTGCTCTTCAAAGCAAGCAACATAAGCTCGAAAGCCGGCTCCAGCAGCAAGTGAAGGATCCAGAGCACGTGTGCAATTTTCCTGACGTAAATTTATGCATTCATGTTTTGCCAAGTTGTGGATTCTACTGGATGGATGATGGAAGAAGGTTGATGATGTTTTTCATTCCTGCTTTGGACATCCACGTTTTGTCAATGGGGATGAATAATAAATTTTGAATTTATGGTATTAATCTAAAAAAATTGCAAATTTATCGATTTTTCGTATCGTAAGGTAAATTTAAATATTTTTCAAACTTGATACTTAAGAAATTTAGTCCATCATTCAAATTTTAGTATTACATCATACAAAAATGGAGAGGTAGGTTTCATGCATCCCTCGTTAAGGGAATTTTCCTGGCTCCCTAAGGATGGCAAAGGTTGGCAGCAGCAGTTTTCCCGAATGGCAAAGGAAAACATAAGCACATTTGCAACATTCACTGTGACATTCTGCCATATCCGTCTTCGGGATCTAGCTGGGAACGTGATTTCAAAGGAGTTCCCCAAAAATAGCTTCCCCCCTAGTTGGTCCTCGACATTCCGGTGTTCAAGAACCTCCCGGTTTATTTTAATTTTTTTTGCTGTACTCTTTCTTTCCGGGACATTCCGGTGCTATGAATGCACTTCTGTTTTTTTTTTGCTGGGCGCAAAGAATAACAAACGTTGACACTTGAACCAACTTTGAAATCTACTTCTACGGTATGCCTTCTCGACCAACAACAAAACGGAACGACTCAATGATTTATGGCTCGATGGGTATGAAGTTGTTGCGCATATGGAAGTATGTTTTCCATCGTTTATTTATATGTGCAGTTTTTTTTTCGGTTAATTTTATATTGCCCCAGCCATAATTTTGCGGTGGTAAATGTCGTGTGCCAAACCAACTCTCTCGTGTGCTGCAGGTTAATCTGGGCAGAAGTGAGGTTGGTTCTTGTTTTCCTCATTTTTTTGCTACTCCTGTCATGCTGCTGCAGCTCCCAACAACTTTTAAGGATAAATTGCTTTTTGAGGTTTGGCGAATGGTTTATTTTCGGTTGACAGAAAATTGATGGAAATGCTGGCTTGGGCCAAGGTTGCATTCCTGTGGCAAACTGGATGTTGGATTGTTTGAAACTGTTTGAAACAATTCTAATTCTAGAGAGTTCAAGGATTCGAAATTCAAATCTTTAATTCGTAAGCTATCTAATAACAGTCATTGCTGAAACGATTCAACCCTTCTTGATAATACCATATGTCAACATTTACTAACTGTTCTTAATTACTACCTACTTACTTATGAAGTGATCAACTGTGGCACAAAAAAATTTCCTCGAACAGACCATTTGGAAATCCTACTTAAACCAGCACTCTGTCAAACCGCCATATTACTATTCTAATGAACACTAATTAGTCTTGTCAAAATCAAATTGGTTTGCATTTATTAAAATTATAGAGAGAAACGTAGAAAAAACTTAGAACAGCCCACACGAAGAACTGGGCCTGTTATTGCCCAATTGTCGTAGGAGCTCAACCAGCTTCAAGGATCACCTTCACATGTGCCAACTGCCTAACTAACTAACTCTTGCAGAGGGATTACTCAATAAGTTTCACTGGATTTAACTTAGGTAGATTTGCAGTTGAAGGTGGAAGCAAAGCATAGAATGATGGAGAGAAAAAATTGGTCCGAGGAAAAACTCTGCTGAATAAAGTCGCAATCTGTCAGTAACGCGTGGCAAACAACATCTATGTGATACGATCACGTTCGTCTGTCAGCTTATGAGGCGTGAGGCGTATAGCGCGTGGAGGCTTGGCTTTTGGACAGTGGGTGTAAGGTGGACTCTCGATATGTTTGAACTAATTTTTACTGATTGCTTTTTGTACAGGTGTCCATTTGGGGGAAACAAAATAAATGGTTTTCTATCTCCAAGAATCGATAATCGATACGGTCATTTATTGACTTGTCAAGCCAGTTCAACCCTAGATAGCCACTTTGTTCTTCATTTGAACTTTATTATATGTCAAACATTTTTGAGAAAAAATAGCATTTGTATGTTCAAATATTCTTTCCAGACCATGGATGGCAAAACTTCTCAAATCAGCTTGTACAGTGAAAGAGAGTACGAAATTTTTCATCTGCTCTCCACAAGCTGTGCGGGGAGTGCAATCAGAAGTGAGATTCTTAACACATAAGAGTGAGCGCGAGCATTTACATTCGCTGATAAAGGGAATTCCCTTCTCTAGAAAAATCTATTGCGCATTGTGTTGAGGAGAAATCTGAGAGCTAACGCAGTTTTTTCTTGGTAAGCTTACGAGAAATGCTAGGTACCAGAGATGTTATGATTTTAGGATTTGTCCTGAATTTCAAGAGATCGTTCTTATTTTTCAAAAACTCTCGAATAGTACTGGGGTTTGAAAATTGATCTTAAAAATGTTCTGAATTGTCCTGATTATCAAAAAATATGTATCAAAATTATAAATGAATTTGTAGTTAAATTATGAGAACATTAATCGAATCTATTATAAAACAGTTCAACCTCTTACAACGATGGTAATCATTGGTTCAGATGATATTTAAATAGAGTTTTTTCGATACATACAGCAAGCCAGCAAAGAAGTTGTTCTCTTCTGTTGCATAAATTAAGGCGTACAGAATCGTTATTTGGCCTGGTGCCCTGAAAAATCCTGTTTTTTCTCTGTAGTGCCCTGCTATTTTACTAAACCATCTGGCGCCTCTGCTCTGAACGCCACTTTTGAAATTTATTTATGCAAGATAAAATTTCAAAACAGCAGTGGGCATGGTAGCCACAAGTACAGGTTAATCTTCAAAAGTACAGATTTTTTTTTATTATTTTTTTGGTACAGATTCTATTCACACAGAAGACAGATTTTGAGAATTTGGTTAAAATTAGTGCAGTACAGTAGACAAACAAAATAAAAAAAAACTTCAATTTTTTCATATTTCCGTTTTTATTGGATTGTTTTGTTGTTGATGCACATGTCAGTGCAGATTTTTTGTCGGTCGGTTTTTTTCAATGAGAATGAAGATTTAAATGTGGCAAAACTGACAGCGGGAAAGAAATCGTTGTTTTTTTTCTATGTTGTGTGGTGGGGTGGGAGTCTCAATATTTTTTTTCCTCATTTTACACTGAGGCGTAGGACTGAAACACTAGGGCGCTCTTGGATAGAAATTTCTTAATACCACTCAAATGCTAGAGCTCTCACCTTTGCCGTCCAAGTCGCTTACAGTTCGTGTAAGCTCGGATAACGAGTGGAGCACGATGAGCGAAAGAGAATAACACTCGGAAGCCGAACTGAAAACAGTACTGTTTTCTCCTGGCTCTTTGATATTTTGGAGGAGCCGACCAACCATGGCTGGAAATGTTCCTTTGAAGATAATGCTTTTTTGATGGTCGCCAGGTGACTGTAAAATTAAAAAATATTTCGGCAGCACAGGAAACATTAACTAATAGAATTAATTTATAAATAGTCTTCCAGAAATACACGATAAAAAATTTATTGTCCGAAACCTACTGTTATTGAACTCAGCTGCTCAAAAGAATACAATAAGCTTACAAATTCTATACATCAATATGAGTGCGGTTATAGAAAGTGGACACCCAATAATGTGAAAAATTTGTGCTATTGGTGATCTTTGAAACCACAAATTTGAAATAAGCTGTGAAAAGTTTATGTTTCACACATACCTACAAACATATGAATATTATTATTTAAAATCGAAAAGGTAGCTGTTATGAAAAAATGCGCCTAATTGAGGCATAGTTATAGAATATGTACACAGTCTAGAAATGATAAATTAGATCGTTCAGAATTATCTCCTCATTAAAAAAAACCAGAAATAAGCAGTTTAAAAAAAAACAACAAAATTGAAAAAGTGAAGCAAGTGAAATAAAACATTTAAATTCCTTTAAAGTTTTAAGTTTTCTCGGGCTTTGTTTGGAATTTTTTTTATTTAAACCGGGAAATCTGCAACACTCACATTAGAAGCAGAAGTTCGAGTATGAATAATGAAAAATTACATCCTTTTTGAATTAGTTAAAAATCAAAATTGCAATGGAATAAATAGGATCAATCGGTAAAACTGAGTCTCGCTATCGAATTTTTGTTCCAATTTGAATCTGAGATTTGAAATTCGAATTGAAACTTGTTAAAATCATTAAGTCCAAACTCAGTACTATTGATGCAGATGTACTTTTTTCCACTATCGTGTCTCTCGTGTCTCCTGAAAATATGCTGAATTCAGCAAATCATTTTCTAAATTACCTCTCTCAAATTATTATAATCATAAAAGCGCTCTCAAAGTTGAATTATTAATTTCATTGAGCGATTCTCTAAACATGGATATTTTAAATCTTATCTTATTCCAGGTTTATGATTCTGTGTCTTGAAAATTGCATTTTCATTCTGAGTTAATGTTTTCGAAGGTAACTTTTCAACATTTTGAAGAACTTTTTGAAAAAAAAGTTCCTTATTTTTATTTATAACTTTTTAAAGACGGCGGTGAGCGGATTCGGATGACTTGAGTTCGATTCTCTGTTTCGTCGAGAATTTTTTTTCATCAAATTTTTCATGATAGCATATTTTAACTTAGGGAAGGTTAATGAAATAGCTATAAGTAAAGTGTTTGAAATGCAATCGTTATAAATAACTCACTTCCATATTTGTAGTTTATGCTATTTTGGAAAGTTTTATCCGATCATTTCATCTGTTATACGTGTTTGAATTATTCTGTTGTTACAGAGATTTTTCTATCTAAATACATTGAGCAAAGCTACAAAAAAATCTCAAAAAATATATCCTTATTTAGCAGTTAATGTCGCCAAATTTGGCTCATAGAGCAAAGAGAGAGCAGATAAGCTCTCAAGCTGTTTTTGGATAGCATTTTGCCAAGTCATTAGGGCTTATGGTTACTGGGGTAATTTATGAAAAATCTAATGTCCAGATTAAATGACAAAGCTAAGTTCGAAAAAATGTGGACCCTCATACTTTGTTGAGTGCTGGTCGAAGGAATAAAAACAGAATTTAAAAAAATAGAAAAACTAACTTAACACAAATTGGAAACCAAGTCTATATAAAAGAACAAAAAATTGGTCAATTGTAAAAAGTGAAAAATTGCAAAATTTTTTCGAATCAGCTCAATTAGCATGTGAATTAATGTCAAATTAGGGAAAACAGTTGATCATTGAAAAATTATTTTTGAAAATCATATTTAATCTACGTTCTAAGGAAACCAAAACTATAATTGATCATATTGGTTAAAAGTAAAGAGATTTTGGAATCGATAACAGAGATAAGTTTTTTAGGCTTGCAAGGTGTTTTCAGAAACCAAAAGGCTCGAGGAGATGTGTATAACATTATTGGTTTCCTGAATGCATAACAGGTTCTAAGCAAAAAAAACTCAAAACTCTTTTATAAAAATTAGATTTTCCGAAAGTGTCAAAGTGACACTTTTTGTTTGATTAGAGGAAAAAAAATGTCTTCCGTTATAAATTGTTCTCAAAATCAAGATCTGGCTTAAAGTCCTTCAGAATCTGGTCATGTTTAGATATCTGTTTAATTCCAAAATGGACACTTTCTTTTGATAATAGCTAAGTTCTTAGTGATCAGATATGAAAAATTTTGACAGCGTTATGTTGTTCGTAAAAGCTGCTATCCTGTCAAGTTTTTTTTCAAAATTTTAATCAAACGTATTTTTATGACATTAAAGATGCAAAAAAAACAAACATTATTGAAAAGAATTTAATAAGAAGTATTGGTTAAAGAAAGTAGCGATAATTAAAGAATTAGGATCCAGTAACGCTTATACACAGATTTTTTGAAGTAAAAACAGATCAATATCATTACTGAAATAAGAGGGCGCCGACAGATGAGAGATAAAAACAATGAAGAAGAATTAAGTAAGATTAACTTCATCTTGATCTCATAAATTTTTTTCAATCGAACGAAGGGTTTTCAAGATAAACGCATTCATAACCATCCCATTTCTTAAATGAACTTAGTTAATGTCTATTTTTAAATCATTGTCTTAATTTAATGAAATGTTTAGTAATTGACAAATTGAGTAAGAGAGTTCTCGAAAATTCTATAATAAGTGTCGTCAACTAAGCTTAGTGAAGCGCTTAAAAATTAAAATGGGTAGTGGAAAATTTGTCGCAACAATTTTTTTCAAATCTAGTTTAATGGCTTTATCGTTTGATCAGATTTGAAATGTGATGTATTATAATGGAGATAACTTCAAAAAAAAACTTGAACAAAAATTGAATACGACATAAAAAAAATAAATTCTTCAAAGTATGTTATTAACAGGGCCGTTGGAAGAACTGACCTTTGGGGGGTATTTGGTGATCAATTTTTTTCATTGACATTTTGTTCGAACAATGCAAAAGAAAAAAAAAATAAAAACATTATTTTTAAATGCTATTTGATTATTCATTTTTAAGTTCTTTTACACAAACAGTTTTCCGTTTTTAACAGAAACTTATGAGAACACATCCTTTAATCTTTCAAATGATGATTAGGATTTGTGTAAAGAGTCCTATAGTAACAAAATAGGAATTTTACTTTCATCGATCGTTGAAATCTTAATATTTGCATCAAATCTGATAAACTTAGCTTAAGATTGTCGCAAGTTGATAAACTGATAAACTTAGCTTAAGATTGTCACAAGTTTTTCCGCACGTATCCAGGCCGGGAAAATCCGGACTTTTTTATTTAAAACCTGGCAATATTCAGGCATCCGGCATTTCAAATTTTCAAACCAAAATTTTGGTAAGATCCAGGAAAATTTGACAAAAATCCAGGAACTATTCAACAAAAATAAAGAAAAAATCTTTTTTTATCGATATATATTACCAGATTTATAATCGTTTTTCAAGTTCCCAAAATATTGTTTATGTTTTAATAAATCAAGCAAGAAAAATTTGATTTTGGGCGACAAAATTTAAAATTATAACTATAAAAAATGTGAACGAATCCGGACAGAATAAGGAAATTTTTCGACAAAATTTGAGCCACCGGGCCGAGTCGAACCTTTCCCAATTTTATTTAATAAATATCCGGGCAAGTCTTGGCTAAACCGGGTAATCTAGCCAGCTTAATTTTGCTTATTTGATTTAAACTTAAAAAAAAAATTCGAACACAGCCTTCAGTTAAAAAAAAGTTCTAAAAACAAATCCAATTTTCTAAAATAAATGAAAAAGATCAAAATCAAGCTATTCAAAACGGCTTTTGCAAACTCAATCAGAGTTAAAAATTTAAGTTTGAAATTTGGTACTTGAAAAAAACTGCAATATTGAAAATGTTGAGCAATGCGCCAAAACATATGGAATTCCTTGCAATTTCTTGAAGAGAAGATACATGTTTCTTTATTTATCGTCAATAACATTTCATTGAAAATCCATTCCTACGGATGATTTTTTCAAATAAGTTCTTCATTATACAAAACATGCAAAATTAACTCAAATTCTACTCAATTTTTGCCATTTTCAGTTTAATTGTGCTAACGAACTGACTTTGGTTAAATTTGTAAATAAAACTAACAATCAGAATTATGAATCTGCGATCTTTTGCGATTTCAATTCTTACCTAAGTATTGCGGAAATTGCACCTATTTAGACCCCTGTGCAAATAATTTCCACGCAGAAATATTTCCGCACTGACGCACACATAGACAACCCGTGTCAGTTTTTTCAAGTCAGCCGTTGCTCGCTTCTGATTTTCGAGTCACATTTCCAAACGGCATAATCGTTATTGTTTCGGCGAAAATTATTATGAAATGCGAACCAAGGAGTTTAATTACGAAAATTGACCGATCAACAAATGAAAAGAAACGAACACAAAACAGAATGCATTCTGTACGTTCGGGTACAAGAATGTAAGTGGAACAAATAAATCATGGATTCGGGCGTTTTTCGAATTACTGAAAAATAATCCAAAAAATTATGGATTCACTGACCATTTTTACTGACACACCAGTCGCAATTGTTTTTAATTCAATTTTTTCCAAAGATGTAAAGAATATCGATATGTGTCATTGTCTATGTATAGGTCTGTGAGCAGATTTTACTGCGCGCAAATTATTTGCACGGGGGTCTAAATAGGTGCAATCTGCGCAGTTTGTTGAAGAGGGAAACGGTGCGTATGATAGTTGATTTTTTGGTAGAAATAACTTGAAGTAACTGAACTCTGATGTTGGTCCTTTTTTCATATAGTCCCTTTTCAACTTTTAGCACATGATAGTTTATATAAAGAATGTGAAGGTGTTAGTGAGTGCGGAATTTTTACCTGTCAAATAAGATTCTCTCAATAGTCTAAAAATTCATGCAATTGACAATAATCATCTTGATAATATTATTTTGATTTTGGAACTCATTAACGAGCTAAATCTGAAACTGATTTTGAAAATGAACTCCGAATTTTGATGTTCAATCTGTTTTGGAGTTTCAATACGTTTTCTGAAATGCACATAAAAACGATTTCTGAACCAAAAAATATGAGCCAAAGATTGAAATCCGTTTCAGAGCCCCCAATCATGAAATCCATAATCATAATTCGGTTGTTTTAGATTTCAATGACCATTCGTTATTTCAATTATGTATTTCTAATCCGACTTTCAAATCTAAATAAAAATAAAAATTTCAAATGATGAATCCATTTTGAGGCTTTGCTGTGTTTGAATTTTGCACAAGAATATATAGTTCATAAACTTTGAGTCTAAATACGAAAAAAATACTCAGAATGATTTCTCAGTTGTTTTTTTTTATATTGGAGAAAATATTAAATATTTAAGTGCAAAGAATGCGTTTGAGTTTCGAATATCATGAATCAAATTTCGAAGAAAATGTAAAACAAAATTTAAACGACGATTTAAAACACAGAAGATTCGAACCGAAAATCAAAAATCCAAAACTGGATACATCATTCGAAATATGAAAACACAAATACAATTTCAATGTTGATTATTAGAAACCAGAATCTTTAATATCAGTTGAATCTTATTTTTAAGTATTCAGAAATGAATTACTAGCAATAAGTCAGAAATATTTTTAAAATTCTAGCTATATTCTGAAGCTTGGATTGGTTTTGGAGGTTTTGACAACAGTTCTGAGTCCAAATTGGTACTATCGAACGACTTTACTCCACCAGCAAATTTTGATTAAGAATGAAAAATTTTGAGTGTAGAATAGAATATCACGTCTGCTTTCGATAGAATCTCGAGGGGGAGGTTTAACTCTCAAAACTCTCCCTTTCCTAAGGCCATGATTATTGTATAAAAAACCTTGACAGTTTTTTTTTCATTCCACTACTCTTTGTGCATATACGAATTTCAAATATACACAGTAAACGAAAATGACCGAGTTCGGTAATTTTTTTTTACCAAAATCCTAACATGTGTAAATCGTTAAACTGTTTGGTAATTATTTCGGTAAAAAATAAACGAACATCAGTAAATCGATTC